>NW_024711610.1:0-22780 GCF_018991925.1 Homarus americanus | reverse complement strand
TCGAGTGTAGCAAAATCCCCTGGTCGAGTATAACAAAGCCCCATCATCGAGTATAACAAAGGCCCCTAATCGAGTATAACAAAGTCCCCTGATCGAGTATAACAAAGTCCCCTGATCGAGTATAGCAAAGGGCCCTGATCCAGTAAGACAAAGTCTCCTGATCGAGTATAACAAAGTCCCCTGATCGAGTATAACAAAGTCCCCTGGACAAGTATAACAAAGTTCCCTGATCGTTTATAAAAAAGGTCCCTGATCGAGTATAACAAAGTCCCCTGGTCCAGTATAACAAAGTCCTCTGGTCGATTATAAAAAAGTTCCCTGATCGCATATAACAAATTCCCCTGGTCGAGTATAAGAAAGTCCCCTGGTCGAGTATATCAAAGGCCCCTCATTGAGTATAACATAGGCCATTGGTTAAGTATAAATGTCCCCTGGTCGAGTATAACAAACTCCCCTGATAGGGTATAACAAAGTCCTCTGGTCGAGTATAAAAAAGTCCCCTGATAAGTATAACAAAGTCCCCTGGTCGAGTATAACAAAGTCCCCTGATCGAGTATAACAAAGGCCCCTCATCGAGTATAACAAAGTCCATTGGTCATGTATAAAAAAGTCCCCTGATCGAGTATAACAAAGTCCCCTGATCGAGTATAAAAAAGTCCCCTGATCGAGTATAACATATCCCCTCATCGAGTATAACAAAGTCCTCTGATCGAGTATAAAAAAGTCCCCTGATCGCGTATAACATAACCCCTGATCAAGTATAAGGTCCTTGCTGAGTATAACAAAGTCCCCTGATCGAGTATAACAAAAGTCCCCTGACCGAGTATAACAAAGTCCCCTGATCGAGTATAAAAAGTCCCCAGGTCCAGTATAACAAAGTCCCCTGATCGAGTATAACAAAGCCCTCATCGAGTATTACAGCGCCCCTAATCGAGTATAAACAAAGTTCCCTGATCGAGTATAACAAAGTAATTTTGATCGGAGTATAACAAAAGTCCCCTGGTCGATTATTGCAAAGTCCCTGATCGAGTATAACAAAGCTCTCCTGTTATAGTATAAACAAAGTCCCCTGATTGAGTATTACAAAGCCCCCTCATCGAGTTTAACAAAGGCCCCTAATCGAGTATAACAAAGACCACTGATCGAGTCCAAAAAAGGCTCTTAATCGAGTATAACAAAGTCCCCTGATCTAGTATAACAAAGGCTCCTCATTGAGTATAACAAAGGCCCTTCATCGAGTATAACAAAGTCCCCTGATCGAGTATAACAAAGCCGCCTAATCGAGAATAACAAAGTCCCCTTATCGGGTATAACAAATACCCCTTATCGAGTATAACAAAGTCCCCTTATCGAGTATAACAAAGGCCCCTCATCGAGTATAGCAAAGTCCATTGGTCAAATATAAAAAAGTCCCTGTTCCAGTAAAAGAATGTCCACCGATCGAGTATAACAAAGTCCCCCGATCTTCTATAACAAAGTCCCCTTATCGAGTATAACAAAGCCACCTAATCGAGTATAACAAAGGCCGCTGGTCGAGTATAACAAAGTCCCCTGATCGAGTGTAACAAAAGTCGCTTGATCGAGTATAACAAAGTCCCCTGATCGAGTAAAAAAAAGTCCCCTGGTCCAGTATAACAAAGTCCCCTGATCGAGTATAAAAAAGTCCCCTGGCCCAGAATAACAAAGTCCCTAGATCGAGCATAACAAAGTCCCCTCATCGATTATAACAAAGTCCTCTGGTCGAGTATAGCAAAGGGCCCTGAACCAGTAAGACAAAGTCTCCTGATCGAGTATAACAAAGTCACCTGATCGAGTATAACACAGCCCCCTGGACAAGTGTAACAAAGTCCAATGGTCGAGTATAAAAAAGTCAAATGATCGCGTTTAACAAAGTCCCCTGGTCGAGTATAACAAAGTCCCCTGATCGAGTATAACAAAGGCCGCTCGTCGAGTATAACAAAGTCCATTGGTCATGTATAAAAAAGTCCCTCTTCCAGTATAAGAATGTCCTTTGATCGAGTATAACAAAGTCCCCTGGTCGAGTATAGCAAAGTCACATGAGCGAGTTTAACAATGCCTCCTGGACGAGTATAACAAAGTCCACTGATCGAGTATAACAAAGCCCCCTGCTCGAAAATAACAAAATCCCCTGATCGAGTATAACAAAATCCCCTGATCGAGTATAACAAAGGCCCCTGATCAAGTCCAAAAAAGGCCCCTAAGCGAGTATAACAAAGTCCCCTCATCTAGTATAACAACGGCCCCTGATTGAGTATAACAAAGGCCCCTCATCGAGTAAAACAAAGTCCCCTCATCGAGTATAACAAAGCCACCTCGTCGAATATAACAAAGTCCCCTCGTCGAGTATAACAAAGGCCACTCATCGAGTATAACAAAGTCATCTGGTCGATTTTACAAAGTACCCTGATCGATTATAACAAAGTCCCCTGGTCGAGTATAAGAAAGTCCCCTAATCGAGTATAACAAAGGCCCCTCATCGAGTATAGCAAAGTCCATTGGTCAATTATAGGAAAGTCCACTGATCGACTATAACATAGTCCCCCGATCGAGTATAAGACAGGCCTCTGGTCGAGTATGACAAACTCCCCTGAGCAAGTATAAAAAAGCCTCCTGGTCGAGTATAACAAAGTCGCCTGATCGAGTATGAGAAAGTCCCCTGGTCGAGTACAGCAAAGTCCCCTGGTCGAGTATAACAAAGCCCCCTCATCGAGTATAACAAAGGCCCCTAATCGAGTATAACAAACTCCCCTGATCGAGTGTAACAAAGGCCCCTCATTGAGTATAACAAAGTCCCCTCATCGAGTATAACAAAGTCCTTGTCGCGTATAACAAAGTCCCCTAGTCGAGTATAACAAAGTCCTCTGATCGAGTATAACAAAGGCCCATCAATGAGTACATAACAAAGTCCATTGGTCAAGTATAAAAAAGTCCCCCTAATGAGTATAACAAAGTCCCCTGACCGAGTATAACAAAGTCCCCTGGTTGAGCATAACACAGTCCCCTGATCGAGTATAACATATCCCCTGATCGAGTATAACAAAGTCCTGTCGTCGAGTATAAAAAAGTCCAATGATCGCGTATAACAAAGTCCTCTGGTCGAGTATCAGAAAGTCACCTGATCGAGTATAACAAAGGCCGCTCATCGATTATAACAAAGTCCATTGGTCGAGTATAGCAAAGTCATCTGATCGAGTATAACAAAGCCTCCTGCTCGAAAATAACAAAATCCCCTTATCGAGTATAACAAAGGCCCCTGATCAAGTCCAAAAAGGCCCCTAAGCGAGTATAACAAAGTTCCCTCATCTAGTATAACAAAGGCCCCTGATCGAGTATAAAAAAGGCCAATCATCGAGTAAAATAAAGTCCCCTCATCGAGTATAACAAAGTTGACCTCATCGAATATAACAAAGTCCCTTCGTCGAGTATAACAAAGTCCCCTCATCGAGTATAAGAAAGGCCCCTCATCGAGTATAACAAAGTCCTCTGGTCGATTTAACAAAATACCCTGATCGAGTATATCAAAGTCCCCTGGTCGAGTATAACAAAGTCCCCTAATCGAGTATAACAAAGGCCCCTCATCGAGTATAGCAAAGACCATTGGTCAAATATAGGAAAGTCCACTGATCGAGTATAACAAAGTCCCCCGATCGAGTATAACAAAGGCCTCTGGTCGAGTATAAAAAAGTCCCCTGATCGAGTATAACAAAGTGCCCTGGTCGAGTATAACAAAGTCCCCTAATCGAGGAAAACCAAGGTCCCTCATCGAGTATAGCAAAGTCCATTGGTCAAATATAGGAAAGTCCACCGATAGAGTATAACAAAGTCCCCCGATCTTGTATAACAAAGGCCTCTGGTCGAGTATGACAAAGTCCCCTGGTCGAGTATAACAAAGCCCCCTCATCGAGTATAACAAAGGCCCCAAATCGAGTATAACAAAGTCCCCTGATCGAGTACAACAAAGTCCCCCGGTCGAGTATAGCAAAGGGCCCTGATCCAGTAAGACAAAGTCTCCTGATCGAGTATAACAAAGTCCCCTGCTCAAGTATAACAAAGCCCCCTGGACAAGTATAACAAAGTTCCCTGATCGTTTATAACAAAGTTCCCTGATCGAGTATAACAAAGTCCCCTGGTCCAGTATAACAAATTCCCCTAATCGAGTATAACAAAGGCCCCTCATCGAGTATAGGAAAGTCCATTGGTCAAATATAGGAAAGTCCACTGATCGACTATAACAAAGTCCCCCGATCGAGTATAAGAAAGGCCTCTGGTCGAGTATGACAAACTCCCCTGATCAAGTATAACAAAGTCCCCTGATCGAGTATAACAAAGCCCTCTGGACGAAAGTAAAACAAAGTCCTCAAACCGAAAGTATAAAAAGTCCCCTGATCGAAAGTATGACAGCATCCCCGGATCGAGTATAACAAAGTCCCTGGTCGAGTATGACAAAGCACCTCATCGAGTATAACAAAGGCCCCTAATCGAGTATAACAAAGTCCCCTGATCGTGTATAACAAAGCCCTGGTCGAGTATAAAAAGTCCCCTGATCGCGTATATAACAAAGTGCCCCTGGTCGAGTATATAACAAAGTCCCCTGATCGAGTATAACAAAGGCCCTCATTGCGTATAACAAAGTCCATTGATCAAGTATAAAAAGTCCCCTGGTCGAGTATAACAAAGTCCCCTGATCGAGTATAACATATCCCCTGATCGAGTATAACAAAGTCCCCTGATCGAGTATAACAAAGTCCATTGATCAAGTATAAAAAGTCCCCTGGTCGAGTATAACAATGTCCCCTGATAGGGTATAACAAAGTCCTCTGGACGAGTATTAAAAAGTCCCCTGATCGAGTATAACAAAGTCCCCTGGTCGAGTATAACAAAGTCTCCTGATCGAGTATAACATATCCTTGATCGAGTATAAGAAAGTCCTCTGGTCGAGTATATAGAAAATTTCTGATCGCTAAGAGTAACATAACCCTGGATCAACTATATCAAGGTCCTCTGGTTGAGTATATAACAGTCCCTTATCGAGTATAACAAAGTCCCCTTATCGAGTATAACAAAGCCACCTAATCGAGTATAACAAAGGCCGCTGGTCGAGTATAACAAAGTCCCCTGATCGAGTGTAACAAAAGTCGCTTGATCGAGTATAACAAAGTCCCCTGATCGAGTAAAAAAAAGTCCCCTGGTCCAGTATAACAAAGTCCCCTGATCGAGTATAAAAAAGTCCCCTGGCCCAGAATAACAAAGTCCCTAGATCGAGCATAACAAAGTCCCCTCATCGATTATAACAAAGTCCTCTGGTCGAGTATAGCAAAGGGCCCTGAACCAGTAAGACAAAGTCTCCTGATCGAGTATAACAAAGTCACCTGATCGAGTATAACACAGCCCCCTGGACAAGTGTAACAAAGTCCAATGGTCGAGTATAAAAAAGTCAAATGATCGCGTTTAACAAAGTCCCCTGGTCGAGTATAACAAAGTCCCCTGATCGAGTATAACAAAGGCCGCTCGTCGAGTATAACAAAGTCCATTGGTCATGTATAAAAAAGTCCCTCTTCCAGTATAAGAATGTCCTTTGATCGAGTATAACAAAGTCCCCTGGTCGAGTATAGCAAAGTCACATGAGCGAGTTTAACAATGCCTCCTGGACGAGTATAACAAAGTCCACTGATCGAGTATAACAAAGCCCCCTGCTCGAAAATAACAAAATCCCCTGATCGAGTATAACAAAATCCCCTGATCGAGTATAACAACGGCCCCTGATTGAGTATAACAAAGGCCCCTCATCGAGTAAAACAAAGTCCCCTCATCGAGTATAACAAAGCCACCTCGTCGAATATAACAAAGTCCCCTCGTCGAGTATAACAAAGGCCACTCATCGAGTATAACAAAGTCATCTGGTCGATTTTACAAAGTACCCTGATCGATTATAACAAAGTCCCCTGGTCGAGTATAAGAAAGTCCCCTAATCGAGTATAACAAAGGCCCCTCATCGAGTATAGCAAAGTCCATTGGTCAATTATAGGAAAGTCCACTGATCGACTATAACATAGTCCCCCGATCGAGTATAAGACAGGCCTCTGGTCGAGTATGACAAACTCCCCTGAGCAAGTATAAAAAAGCCTCCTGGTCGAGTATAACAAAGTCGCCTGATCGAGTATGAGAAAGTCCCCTGGTCGAGTACAGCAAAGTCCCCTGGTCGAGTATAACAAAGCCCCCTCATCGAGTATAACAAAGGCCCCTAATCGAGTATAACAAACTCCCCTGATCGAGTGTAACAAAGGCCCCTCATTGAGTATAACAAAGTCCCCTCATCGAGTATAACAAAGTCAACTGATCGAGTAAAACAAAGGCCTCTCATCGAGTATAACAAAGTCCTCTGGTCGAGTATAACAAAGTACCCTGATCGAGTATAAGAAAGTCCCCTGGTCGAGTATAACAAAGTCCCCTAATCGAGTATAACAAAGGCCCCTCATCGAGTATAACAAAGCCCCTTGCTCGAGTACAACAAAGTCCCCTGATCGAGCATAAAAAAGTCCCCTGATCGAGGATAACATATCCCCTGATCGAGTATAACAAAGTCCTCTGGTCGAGTATAAAAAAGTCCCCTGGTCGCGTATAACAAAGTCCCCTAGTCGAGTATAACAAAGTCCCCTGATCGAGTATAACAAAGGCCCCTCAATGAGTATAACAAAGTCCATTGGTCAAGTATAAAAAGTCCCCTGGTCGAGTATAACAAAGTCCCCTGACCGAGTATAACAAAGTCCCCTGGTTGAGCATAACACAGTCCCCTGATCGAGTATAACATATCCCCTGATCGAGTATAACAAAGTCCTGTCGTCGAGTATAAAAAAGTCCAATGATCGCGTATAACAAAGTCCTCTGGTCGAGTATCAGAAAGTCACCTGATCGAGTATAACAAAGGCCGCTCATCGATTATAACAAAGTCCATTGGTCGAGTATAGCAAAGTCATCTGATCGAGTATAACAAAGCCTCCTGCTCGAAAATAACAAAATCCCCTTATCGAGTATAACAAAGGCCCCTGATCAAGTCCAAAAAGGCCCCTAAGCGAGTATAACAAAGTCCCCTCATCTAGTATAACAAAGGCCCCTGATCGAGTATAAAAAAGGCCAATCATCGAGTAAAATAAAGTCCCCTCATCGAGTATAACAAAGTTGACCTCATCGAATATAACAAAGTCCCTTCGTCGAGTATAACAAAGTCCCCTCATCGAGTATAAGAAAGGCCCCTCATCGAGTATAACAAAGTCCTCTGGTCGATTTAACAAAATACCCTGATCGAGTATATCAAAGTCCCCTGGTCGAGTATAACAAAGTCCCCTAATCGAGTATAACAAAGGCCCCTCATCGAGTATAGCAACGACCATTGGTCAAATATAGGAAAGTCCACTGATCGAGTATAACAAAGTCCCCCGATCGAGTATAACAAAGGCCTCTGGTCGAGTATAAAAAAGTCCCCTGATCGAGTATAACAAAGTGCCCTGGTCGAGTATAACAAAGTCCCCTGATCGAGTATGACAAAGTCCCCTGGTTGAGTATAAGAAGTCCCTGGTCGAGTATAACAAAGCCCCCTCATCGAGTATAACAAAGACCCCTAATCGAGTATAACAAAGTCCCTGATCGAGAATAACAAAGTCCCCTGATCGAGTATAACAAAAGTCCTCTGGTCGAGTATAACAAAGTCCCCTGATCGAGAATAACAAAGTCCCTGATCGAATATAACAAAGTCCCTCGTCGTGAGTATAACAGTCCCTCATCGAGTATAAAGGAAAGGCCCTCATCGAGTATAACAAAACCCCGTCGATTTAACAAAATACTTGATCGAGTATAACAAAGTCCCCTGGTCGAGTAAAAACAGTCCCTTAATCGAGTATAACAAAGACCCTCATCGAGTATAGCAAAGACCATTGGTCAACATAGGAAAGTCCCCTGGTCGACTATAGCAAAGTCCCCTGGTCGAGTATAACAAAGGCCCCTCATCGAGTATAACAAAGTCCATTTGTCAAGTATAAAAAAGTTCACTGGTCGAGTATAACAAAGTCCCCTAATCGAGTATAACAAAGTCCCCTTTTCGAGTATAGCAAAGTCCCCTGATGGAGTATAACAAAGCCTCCTGATCGAGTATAACAAAGACCCTTAATCGAGTATAACAAAGCCCCCTGCTCGAGTATAACAAAGTCCTCTGATCGAGTATAACAAAGTCCTCTGGTCGAGTATAAAAAGTCCCCTGATCGAAAGTAAACAAAGTCCCCCTGGTCGAGTATAACAAAGTCCCCTAATCGAGGAAAACAAAGGTCCCTCATCGAGTATAGCAAAGTCCATTGGTCAAATATAGGAAAGTCCACCGATAGAGTATAACAAAGTCCCCCTGATCTGTATAACAAAGGCCTCTTGGTCGAGTAGACAAAGTCCCTTGGTCGAGTATAACAAAGCCCTCATCGAGTATAACAAAGGCCCCAAATCGAGTATAACAAAGTCCCTGATCGAAAGCAAAACAAAGTCCCCCGGTCGAGTATAGCAAAGGGCCCTTATCCAGTAAGACAAAGTCTCCTGATCGAGTATAACAAAGTCCCCTGATCAAGTATAGCGAAGCCCCCTGGACAAGTATAACAAAGTTCCCTGATCGTTTATAACAAAGTTCCCTGATCGAGTATAACAAAGTCCCCTTGTCCAGTATAACAAAGTCCCCGGATCGAGTAAAACAAAGTCTCCTGGCACAGTATAACAAAGTCCCCAGATCGAGCATTTCAAAGTCCCCTGATCGAATATAACAAAGTCCCCTGATCGATTATAAAAAGTCACCAGGTCCAGTAAAACAAAGTCCCCTGATCGAGTATAAAAAATTCCCCTGGCCCAGTATAACAAAGTCCCCAGATCGAGCATAACAAAGTCCCCTGATCGATTATAACAAAGGCCCCTCATCGAGTATAACAAAGTCCATTGGTCATGTATAAAAAAGTCCCCTGATCGAGTATAACAAAGTCCCCTGATCGAGTATAACAAAGCCCCCTGGACAAGTATAACAAAGTTCCCTGGTCGTTTATAACAAAGTTCCCTGATCGAGTATAACAAAGTCCCCTGGTCCAGTATAACAAAGTACCCTGATCGAGTATAACAAAGTCTCCTGGCCCAGTATAACAAAGTCCCCAGATCGAGCATAACAAAGTCCCCAGATCGAGCATAACAAAGTCACCTGATCTAGTTTGACAAAGGCCCCTCATCGAGTATAACAAATGCCAGTCATCGAGTATAACAAAGTCCCCTGATCAAGTATAACAAAGCCCCCCTGGACAAGTATAACAAAGTTCCCTGATCGTTTATAACAAAGTTCCCTGATCGAGTATAACAAAGTCCTCACAGTATAACAAAAGTCCCCTGATTGAGTATAACAAAGTCTCCTGGCCCAGTATAACAAAGTCCCCAGATCGAGCATAACAAAGTCCCCTGATCGATTATAACAAAGTCCCCTGGTCGAATATAACAAAGGGCCCTCATCGAGTAAGACAAAGTCCCCTCATCGAGTATAACAAAGTCCCCTGATCGAGTATAACAAAGCCCCCTGGACGAGTAAAACAAAGTCCCCTAAACCGAGTATAAAAAAGTCCCCTGATCGAGTATGACATATCCCCTGATCGAGTATAACAAAGTCCCCTGGTCGAGTATGACAAAGACCCCCTCATCGAGTATAACAAAGGCCCCTAATCGAGTATAACAAAGTCCCCTGATCGTGTATAACAAAGTCCCCTGATCGAGTATAACAAAGCCGTTGGTTGAGCATAACAAAGTCCCGTGATCGAGTATAACATATCCCCTGATCGAGTATAACAAAGTCCTCTGGTCGAGTATAAAAAAGTCCCCTGATCGCGTATAACAAAGTGCCCTGGTCGAGTATAACAAAGTCCCCTGATCGAGTATAACAAAGGCCCCTCATTGAGTATAACAAAGGCCATTGGTCAAGTATAAAAAGTCCCCTGGTCGAGTATAACAAAGTCCCCTGATAGGGTATAACAAAGTACTTTGGTCGAGTATAAAAAAGTCGCATGCTCGAGTATAACAAAGGCCCGTCATCGAGTTTAACAAAGTCCATTGATCAAGTATAAAAAAGTCCCCTGATCGAGTATAACAAAGTCCCTTGATCGAGTATAACAAAGTCCCCTGATCGAGTATAACAAATTCCCCTGGTTGAGCATAACAAAGTCTCCTGATCGAGTATAACATATCCCCTGATCGAGTATAAGAAAGTCCTCTGGTCGAGTATAAAAAAGTCCCCTGATCGCGTATAACAAAGTCCCTGGTCGAGTATAACAAAGTCCCCTGATCGAGTATAACATATCCCCTCATCGAGTATAACAAAGTCATCTGATCGAGTATAAAAAAGTCCCCTGATCGCGTATAACATAACCCCTGATCAACTATAACAAGGTCCTCTGGTTGAGTATAACAAAGTCCCCTTATCGAGTATAACAAAGTCCCCTGATCGAGTATAACAAAGTCCCCTGGACAAGTATAACAAAGTTCCCAGATCGTTTATAACAAAGTTCCCTAATAGAGTATAACAAAGTCTCCTGGTCCAGTATAACAATGTCCCCTGATCGAGTATAGCAAAGGGCCCTGATCCAGTAAGACAAAGTCTCCTGATCGAGTATAACAAAGTCCCCTGATCGAGTATAACAAAGTCCCCTGGACAAGTATAACAAAGTTCCCTGATCGTTTATAACAAAGTTCCCTGATAGAGTATAACAAAGTCCCCTGGTCCAGTATAACAAAGTCCTCTGGTCGATTACAAAAAAATCCCCTGATCGCATATAACAAAGTCCCCTGGTCGAGTATAACAAAGTCCCCTGATCGAGTATATCAAAGGCCCCTCATCGAGTATATAATAAAGGCCATTGGTCAAGTATAAAAAGTCCCCTGGTCGAGTATAACAAAGTCCCCTGATCGAATATAAAAAAATCCCCTGGTCCTGTATAAAAAAAGTCCCTGATCGAGCATAACAAATTCCCCTGATCGATTATAACAAAGTCCCCTGATCGAGTATAACAAAGTCCCCTAATCGAGTAAAACAAATGCCCCTGAACCGAGTATAACAAATTCCCCTGATCGAGTATAACAAAGTCCTCTGGTCGAGTATAAAAAAGTCCCCTGATCGAGTATAACAAAGTCCCCTGATCGAGTATAACAAAGTCCTCTGGTCGAGTATAAAAAAGTCCCCTGATCGAGTATAACAAAGTCCCCTGGTGGAGTATAACAAAGTCCCCTAATCGAGTAAAACAAAGGCCCATCATCGAGTATACCAAAGTCCATTGGTCAAATATAGGAAAGTCCACCGATCGAGTATAACAAAGTCCCCCGATCTTATATAACAAAGGCCTATGGTCGAGTATGACAGAGTCCCCTGGTCGAGTATAACAAAGCCCCCTCATCGAGTATAACAAAGGCCCCAAATCGAGTATAACAAAGTCCCCTGATCGAGTACAACAAAGTCCCCTGTTCGAGAATAACAAAGTCTCTTGGTTGAGTATAACAAAGTCCCCTGATCGAGTATAACATATCCCCTGATCAAGTATAACAAAGTCCTCTGGTCGAGTATTAAAAAGTCCCCTGATCGAGTATGACAAAGTCTCCTGGTCGAGTATAACAAAGTCCCCTGATCGAGTATAACAAAGGCCCATCATTGAGTATAACAAAGTCCATTGGTCAGGTATAAAAAAGTCCCCTGGTCGAGTATAACAAAGTCGCCTAATCAAGTATAACAAAGTCCCCTGATCGAGTATAACAAAGTCCCCTCATCGAGTATAACATATCACCTGATCAAGTATAACAAATTCCTGTGGTCGAGTATAACAAAGTCCCCTGATCGAGTATAACAAAGTCCCCAGGCCGAATATAACAAAGTCCCCTGATCGAATATAACAAAGTCCCCTGATCAAGTATAAAAAATCCCCTGGTCGAGTATAACAAATTCCCCTGATCGAGTATAACAAAGTCCCCTGGTCGAGTATAGCAAAGTCCCCTGGTCGAGTATAACAAAGCCCCCTCATCGAGTATAACAAAGTCCCCTGATCGAGTAAAGCAAATGGCCCTGCTCCAGTAAGACAAAGTCCCCTGATTGAGTATAACAAACCCCCCTGGACGAGTATAACAAAGTCCCCTGAACCGAGTATAACAAATTCCCCTGATCGAGTATAACAAAATCCTCTGGTCGAGTATGAAAAAGTCCCCTGATCGAGAATAACAAAGTCCCCTGATCGAGTATAACAAAGTCCTCTGGTCGAGTATAAAAAAGTCCCCTGATCGAGTATAACAAAGTCCCCTGGTCGAGTATAACAAAGTCCCCTCATCGAATAAAAAAAGGCCCCTCATCGAGTATAGCAAAGTCCATTGGTTGAATATAGGAAAGTCCACCGATCGAGTATAACAAAGTCCCCCGATCTTTTATAACAAAGGCCTCTGGTCGAGTATGACAAAGTCCCCTGATCAAGTATAAAAAAGTCTCCTGGTCGAGTATAACAAAGTCCCCTAATCGAATATAACAAAGTCCCATGGTCGAGTAAAGCAAAGTCCCCTGGTCGAGTTTAAAAAAGCCCCCGCATCGAGTATAACAAAGGCCCCTAATCGAGTATAACAAAGTCCCCAGATCGAGCATAACAAAGTCCCCTGATCGATTATAACAATGTCCCCCTGTTGAGTATTGCAAAGGGCCCTGATCCAGTAAGACAAAGTCTCCTGATCGAGTATAACAAAGTCCCCTGATCAAGTATAACAAAGCCCCCTGGACAAGTATAACAAAGTTCCCTGATCGTTTATAACAAAGTTCCCTGATCGAGTATAACAAAGTCCCCTGGTCCAGTATAACAAAGTCCCCTGATCGAGTATAACAAAGTCTCCTGGCCCAGTATAACAAAGTCCCCAGATCGAGCATTTCAAAGTCCCCTGATCGAATATAACAAAGTCCCCTGATCGAGTATAAAAAAGTCCCCAGGTCCAGTAAAACAAAGTCCCCTGATCGAGTATAAAAAAGTCCCCTGGTCCAGTATAACAAAGTCCCCAGATCGAGTACAGCAAAGGGCCCTAATCCAGTAAGAGAAAGTCTCCTGATCGAGTATCACAAAGTCCCCTGATCAAGTATAACAAAGCCCCCTGGACAAGTATAACAAAGTTCCCTGATCGTTTATAACAAAGTTCCCTGATCGAGTATAATAAAGTCCCCTGATCGAGTATAACAAAGCCCCCTGGACGAGTATAACAAAGTCCCCTGAACCGATTATAACAAAGTCCCCTGATCGAGTATAACATATCCCCTGATCGAGTATGCAAAGTCCCCTGGTCGAGTATGACAAAGCCCCCTCATCGAGTATAACAAAGGCACCTAATCGAGTATAAATAAAGTCCCTGACCGAGTATAAAAAAGTCCCCTGATCGAGTATAACAAAGTCCCCTGGTGGAATATAACAAAGTCCCCTAATCGAGTAAAACAAAGGCCCATCATCGAGTATACCAAAGTCCATTGGTCAAATATAGGAAAGTCCACCGATCGAGTATAACAAAGTCCCCCGATCTTATATAACAAAGGCCTATGGTCGAGTATGACAGAGTCCCCTGGTCGAGTATAACAAAGCCCCCTCATCGAGTATAACAAAGGCCCCAAATCGAGTATAACAAAGTCCCCTGATCGAGTACAACAAAGTCCCCTGTTCGAGAATAACAAAGTCTCTTGGTTGAGTATAACAAAGTCCCCTGATCGAGTATAACATATCCCCTGATCAAGTATAACAAAGTCCTCTGGTCGAGTATTAAAAAGTCCCCTCATCGAGTATGACAAAGTCTCCTGGTCGAGTATAACAAAGTCCCCTGATCGAGTATAACAAAGGCCCATCATTGAGTATAACAAAGTCCATTGGTCAGGTATAAAAAAGTCCCCTGGTCGAGTATAACAAAGTCGCCTAATCAAGTATAACAAAGTCCCCTCATCGAGTATAACAAAGTCCCCTCATCGAGTATAACATATCACCTGATCAAGTATAACAAACTCCTGTGGTCGAGTATATAAAGTCCCCTGATCGAGTATAACAAAGTCCCCAGGCCGAATATAACAAAGTCCCCTGATCGAATATAACAAAGTCCCCTGATCAAGTATAAAAAATCCCCTGGTCGAGTATAACAAAGTCCCCTGATCGAGTAAAACAAAGTCCCCTGGTCGAGTATAGCAAAGTCCCCTGGTCGAGTATAACAAAGCCCCCTCATCGAGTATAACAAAGTCCCCTGATCGAGTAAAGCAAATGGCCCTGCTCCAGTAAGACAAAGTCCCCTGATTGAGTATAACAAACCCCCCCTGGACGAGTATAACAAAGTCCCCTGAACCGAGTATAACAAATTCCCCTGATCGAGTATAACAAAATCCTCTGGTCGAGTATGAAAAAGTCCCCTGATCGAGAATAACAAAGTCCCCTGATCGAGTATAACAAAGTCCTCTGGTCGAGTATAAAAAAGTCCCCTGATCGAGTATAACAAAGTCCCCTGGTCGAGTATAACAAAGTCCCCTCATCGAGTAAAACAAAGGCCCCTCATCGAGTATAGCAAAGTCCATTGGTCAAATATAGGAAAGTCCACCGATCGAGTATAACAAAGTCACTCGATCTTTTATAACAAAGGCCTTTGGTCGAGTATGACAAAGTCCCCTGATCAAGTATAAAAAGTCTCCTGGTCGAGAATAACAAAGTCCCCTGATCGAATATAACAAAGTCACCTGGTAGAGTAAAGTAAAGTCCCCTGGTCGAGTATAACAAAGCCCCCTCATCGAGTATAACAAAGGCCCCTAATCGAGTATAACAAAGTCCCCTGATCGAGTATAACAAAGTCCCCTGATCGAGTATAGCAAACGGCCCTGATCCAGTAAGACAAAGTCTCCTGATCGAGTATAACAAAGTCCCCTGATCGAGTATAACAAAGTCCCCTGGACAAGTATAACAAAGTTCCCTGATCGTTTATAACAAAGTTCCCTGATCGAGTATAACAAAGTCCCCTGGTCCAGTATAACAAAGTCCTCTGGTAGAGTATAAAAAAGTCCCCTGATCGCATATAACAAAGTCCCCTAGTCGAGTATAACAAAGTCCCCTGATCGAGTATAACAAAGTCCCCTGGTTAAGCATAACCAAGTCCCCTGATCGAGTATAACATATCCCCTCATCAAGTATAACAAAGTACTCTGGTCGATTATAAAAAAGTCCACTGATCGCGTAGAACATATCCCCTGATCAAGTATAACAAAGTTCTCTGGTTGAGTATAACAAAGTCCCCTTATCGAGTATAACAAAGTCCCCTAACCGAGTATAACAAAGGCCTCTGGTCGAGTATAACAAAGTCCCCTGATCGAGTATAACAAAAGTCACCTGATCGAGTATAGCAAAGGGCCCTGATCCAGTAAGACAAAGTCTCCTGATCGAGTATAACAATGTCCCCTGATCGAGTATAACAAAGTCCCCTGGACAAGTATAACAAAGTTCCCTGATCGTTTATAACAAAGTTCCCTGATCGAGTATAACAAAGTCCCCTTGACCAGGATAACAAAGTCCTCTGGTCGAGTATAAAAAAGTCCCCTGATCGCATATAACAAAGTCCCCTAGTCGAGTATAACAAAGTCCCCTGATCGAGTATAACAAAGGCCCCTCATTGAGTATAACAAAGGCCATTGGTCAAGTATAAAAAGTCCCCTGGTCGAGTATATCAAAGTCCCCTGACAGGGTATAACAAAGTCCTCTGGTCGAGTATAAAAAAGTCCCCTGATCGAGTATAACAAAGGCCCCTCATCGAGTATAACAAAGTCCCCTGATCAAGTATAACAAAGCCCCCTGGACAAGTATAACAAAGTTCCCTGACCGTTTATAACAAAGTTCCCTGACAGGGTATAACAAAGTCCTCTGGTCGCATATAAAAAAGTCCCCTGATCGAGTATAACAAAGGCCCTTCATCGAGTATAACAAAGTCCCCTGATCAAGTATAACAAAGCCCCCTGGACAAGTATAACAAAGTTCCCTGATCGTTTATAACAAAGTTCCCTGATCGAGTATAACAAAGTCCCCTGGTCCAGTATAACAAAGTCCACTGATCGAGTATAACAAAGTCTCCTGGCCCAGTACAACAAAGTCCCCAGATCGAGCATAATAAAGTCCCCTGATCGATTATAACAAAGTCCCCTGGTCGAATATAACAAAGGACCCTGATCGAGTAAGACAAAGTCCCCTCATCGAGTATAACAAAGTCCCCTGATCGAGTATAACAAAGCCCCCTGGACGAGTATAACAAAGTCCCCTGAACCGAGTATAACAAAGTCTGCTGATCGAGTATAACATATCCCCGGATCGAGTGGAACAAAGCCCCCTGGTCGAGTATGACAAAGCCCCCTCATCGAGTATAACAAAGGCCCTAATCGAGCATAACAAAGTCCCCTGATCGAGTATAACAAAGTACCCTGATCGAGTATAACAAAGTCCCCTGGTTGAGTATTACAAAGTCCCCTGATCAAGTATTACATATCCCCTGATCGAGTATAACAAAGTCCTCTGGTCGAGTATAAAATAGTCCCCTGATCGAGTATAACAAAGTCCCCTGGTTGAGCATAACAAAGTCCCATGATCGAGTATAACATATCCCCTGATCGCGTATAACAAAGTCCCCTGGACAAGTATAACAAAGTTCCCTGATCGTTTATAACAAAGTTCCCTGATCGAGTATAACAAAGTCCCGTGGTCCAGTATAACAAAGTCCTCTGGTCGAGTATAAAAAAATCCCTGATCGCATATAACAAAGTCCCCTGGTCGAGTATAACAAAGTCCTCTGATCGAGTATAACAAAGGCCCTTCATTGAGTATAACAAAGGCCATTGGTCAAGTATAAAAAGTCCCCTGGTCGAGTATAACAAAGTCCCCCCTAATAGGGTATAACAAAGCCCTCTGGTCGAGTATAAAAAAGTTCCCTGATCCCGAGTATAACAAAAGGTCCTGGTCGGAATATAAGCAAAGTCCCTGATCCGGAAATACCAACAAAGGCCCTCATCGAGTATAACAAGTCCGTGGTCACTGTATAAAAGTCCCTGATCGGAAATTATAACAAAAGTCCCCTGATCGAGTATAAAAAAAGTTCCTGATCGAGTATAAAAGTCCCTGATCAGTATAACAAGAGTCCCTGGTTGAGCATAACAAGTCCCTGATCAGGTATATGAGTCCCCTAATCGAGTATAACAAGGCCTCTTGTCCGGAGTATATACGAGATCCCCTGATCAGAGTATAACAAAAGTCCCCTGATCGAGTATAACAAAGTCCCCTGATCGAGTATAAAAAAGTCCCATGGTCCAGTATATCAAAGTCCCCTGATCGAGTATAAAAAAGTCCCCTGGCCCTGTATAACAAAGTCCCTAGATCGAGCATAACAAAGTCCCCTGATCGATTACAACAAAGTCCCCTGATCGCATATAACAAAGTCCCCAAATCGAGTAAAACAAAGGCCCCTGAACCGAGTATAACACATTCCCCTGATCTAGTATAACAAAGTCCTCTGGTCGAGTATAAAAAAATCCCCTGATCGAGTATAACAAAGTCCCCTGATCGAGTATAACAAAGTACTCTGGTCGAGTATAAAAAAGTCCCCTGAACGAGTATAACAAAGTCCCCTGGTCGAATATAACTAAGTCCCCTAATCGAGTAAAACAAAGGCCCTCATCGAGTATAGCAAAGTCCATTGGTCAAATATAGGAAAGTCCACAGATCGAGTATAACAAAGTCCCCCGATCATGTATAACAAAGGCCTCTGGTCGAGTATGACAAAGTCCCCTGATCAAGTATAAAAAAGTCTCCTGGTCGAGTATTACAAAGTCCCCTGATCGAATATAACAAAGTCCCCTGGTCGAGTAAAGCAAAGTCCCCTGGTCGAGTATAACAAAGCCCACTCATCGAGTATAACAAAGGAAACCTAATCGAGTATAACAAAGTCCCCTGATCGAGTACAACAAATTCCCTGTTCGAGAATAACAAAGTCCTTTGGTTGAGAATAACAAAGTCCCCTGATCGAGTATAACAAAGTCCCCTCATCGAGTATAACATATCACCTGATCAAGTATAACAAATTACTCTGGTCGAGTATAACAAAGTCCCCTGATCGAGTATAACAAAGTCCCCAGGTCGAGTATAACAAAGACCCCTGATCGAATATAACAAAGTCCCTGATCGAGTAAAACAAAGTCCCCTGGTCGAGTATAGCAAAGTCCCCTGGTCGAGTATAACAAAGCCCCCTCATCGAGTATAACAAAGGCCCCTAATCGAGTATAAAGATTACTTTCGATTCGGTATATAAGAATTTTCAGTCAGAGTACATAACGGGCCCTGCTCCGTAAAGGGGCAAAGAATATCTGATCGATAGCAGGGTGCGCAATCGGAAGTATAACAAGTCCTGGACGGTAAGCCAGGTTCTGGTCGTTTGCCAACGAGGGTTACTGATCCAGAGAGTGTAAAGAAAAGTCCCCTGGTCCAGTATAACAAAGTCCCCTGATCGAGTATGAACAAAGTCCCCTGGCCCAGTATAACAAAGTCCCCAGATCGAGCAAAACAAAGTCCCCTGATCGAGTATAACAAAGCCCCCTGGACAAGTATAACAAAGTTCCCTGATCGTTTATAACAAAGTTCCCTGATCGAGTATAACAAAGTCCCCTGAACCGAGCTATGTCCGTCCACATTCGATGGGTCATTATAACAAAGGCCCCTGGTCGAGTATAACAAAGGCCATTGGTCAAGTATGAAAATCCCCTGGTCGAGTATAACAAAGTCCCCTGATAGGGTATAACAATGTCCTTTGGTCGAGTAAAAAAAGGCCCCTGATCGATTATAACTAAGTCCTCTGGTCGATTATAAAAAAGTCCCCTAATCGAGTATAACAAAGGCCCCTCATTGACTATAACAAAGTCCATTGGTCAAGTATAAGAAGTCCCCTGATCGAGTATAACAAAGTCCCCTCATCGTGTATAACATATCACCTGATCAAGTATAACAAAGTCCCCTGATCGAGTATAGCAAAGTCCCCTGGTTGAGCATAACAAAGTGCCGTGATCGAGTATAACATATCCCCTTATCGAGTATAACAAAGTCCTCTGGTCGAGAATAAAAAAGTCCCCTGATCGCGGATATCAACGTCCCCTGATCGAGTATAACAAAGGCCCCTCATTGAGTATAACAAAGTCCCCTGATCGAGTATAACATATCCCCTGATCGAGTATAAGAAAGTCCTCTGGTCGAGTATAAAAATGTTCCCTGATCGCGTATAACAAAGTCCCCTGTTCGAGTATAACAAAGTCCCCTGATCGAGTATAACAAAGGCCCCTCATTGAGTATAACAAACGCCATTGGTCAAATATAAAAAGTCCCCTGGTCGAGTATAACAAAGTCCCCTGGTTGAGCATAACAAAGTCCCCTGATCGAGTATAACATATCCCTCATCGAGTAAAACAAAGTCCTCCGGTCGAGTATAAAGAAGTCCCCTGATCGCGTAAAACATATCCCCTCTTCAAGTATAACAAAGTCCTTTGGTCGAGTATAACAAAGTCCCCTTATCGAGTATATCAAAGTCCCATAATCGAGTACAACAAAGGCCCCTGGTCGAGTATAACAAATTCCCCCGATCTTGTATAACAAAGGCCTCTGGTCGAGTATGTCAAAGTCCCCTGATCAAGTATAAAAAAGTGTTCTGGTCGAGTATAACAAAGTCCTTTGATCGAATATAACAAAGTCCCCTGGTCGAGTAAGGCAAAGTCCCCTGGTCGAGTATAACAAAGCCCCCTCATCGAGTATAACAAAGGCCCCTTATCGAGTATAACAAAGTCCCCTGATCGAGTACAACAAAGTCCCCTGTTCGAGAATAACAAAGTCCCTTGGTTGAGTATAACAAAGTCCCCTGATCGAGTATAACATATCCCCTGATCAAGTATAACAAAGTCCTCTGGTCGAGTATAAAAAAGTCCCCTGATCGCATATAACAAAGTCTCCTGGTCGAGTATAAAAAATTCTCCTGATCGAGCATAACAAAGGCCCATCATTGAGTATAACAAAGTCCTTGGTCAAGTATAAAAAAGTCCCCTGGTCGAGTACAACAAAGTCGCCTAATCAAGTATAACAAAGTCCCCTGATCGAGTATAACAAGGTCCCCTGGACAAGTATAACAAAGTTCCCTAATCGTTTATAACAATGTTCCCTGATCGAGTATAACAAAGTCCCCTGGTCCAGTATAACAAAATCCCCTGATCGAGTGTAACAAAGTCCCCTGGCCCAGTATAACAAAGTCCCCAGATCGAGCAAAACAAAGTCCCTTGATCGATTATAACAAAGTCCCCCGGTCGAGTATAGCAAAGGGCCCTGACCCAGTAAGACAAAGTCTCCTGATCGCGTATAACAAAGTCCCCTGATCGAGTATAACAAAGCCCCCTGGACACGTATAACAAAGTTCCCTGATCGTTTATAACCAAGTTCCCTGATCGAGTATAACAAACTCCCCTGAACCGAGTATAACAAAGTCCCCTGATCGAGTATAACATATCCCCTGATCGAGTATAACAAAGTCCCTGGTCGAGTACAACAAAGTCCCCTCATCGAGTATAACAAAGTCCCCTGGTCGAGTATAACAAAGGCCATTGGTCAAGTATGAAAAGTCCCCTGGTCGAGTATAACAAAGTCCCCTGGTAGCATATAACAAAGTCCTCTGTTCGAGTAAAAAAAGGCCCTGATCGAGTATAACTAAGTCCTCTGGTCGAGTATAAAATAGTCCCCTGATCGAGTATAACAAAGGCCCCACATTGACAATAACAAAGTCCATTGGTCAAGTATAAAAAGTCCCCTGATCGAGTATAACAAAGTCCCCTCATCGAGTATAACATATCACCTGATCAAGTATAACAAAGTCCCCTGATCGATTATAGCAAAGTCCCCTGGTTGAGCATAACAAAGTGCCGTGATCGAGTATAACATATCCCCTGATCGAGTATAACAAAGTCCTCTGGTCGAGTATAAAAAAGTCCCCTAATCGCGTATATCCAAGTCCCTTGATCGAGTATACCAAAGGCCCCTCATTGAGTATAACAAAGTCCCCTGATCGAGTATAACATATCCCCTGATCGAGTATAAGAAAGTCCTCTGGTCGAGTATAAAAATGTCCCCTGATTGCGTATAACAAAGTCCCCTGTTCGAGTATAACAAAGTCCCCTGATCGAATATAACAAAGGCCACCCATTGAGTATAACAAAGGCCATTGGTCAAGTATAAAAAGTCCCCTGGTCGAGTATAACAAAGTCCCCTGGTTGAGCATAACAAAGTCCCCTGATCGAGTATAACATATCCCTCATCGGGTATAATAAAGTCCTCTGGTCGAGTATAAAAAAGTCCCCTGATTGCGTATAACATATCCCCTGATCAAGTATAACAAAGTCCTCTTGTTGAGTATAACAAAGTCCCCTTATCGAGTATAACAAAGTCCCCTAATCGAGTATAACCAAGGCCCCTTGTCGAGTATAACAAAGTCCCCTGATCGAGTATAACAAAAGTCCCCTGATCGAGTATAACAAAGTCCCCTGATTGAGTATAAAAAAGTCCCCTGATCGAGTATAGCAAAGTCCCTTGATCGAGAAAAACAAAGCCCCCTGATCGAGTATAACAAAGTCCCATGATCGAGTATAACATAGTTCCCTGATCGATTATAACAAAGTAACCTGATCGCGTATAACAAAGTCCCAAGATTGCGTATAACAAAGCCCCCTTATCCAGTATAACAAAGTCCGCTGATCGAGTACAACAAAATCACCTAATCGGGTATAACAAAAGTCCTCTGGTCGAGGTATAAAGTCCCTGATCAGGCCATAACAAAGTCCTCTGGTCGAGTATAACAAAGTCCCCTAATCGAGTAAAACAAAGGCCCCTCATCAAGTATAGCAAAGTCCATTGGTCAAATATAGGAAAGTCCACCGATCGAGTATAACAAAGTCCCCCGATCTTGTATAACAAAGGCCTCTGGTCGAGTATGACAAAGTCCCCCGATCAAGTATAAAAAAGTCTCTTGGTCGAGTATAAGAAAGTCCCCTAATCGAATATAACAAAGTCCCCTGGTCGAGTAAAGTAAAGTCCCCTGGTCGAGTATAACAAAGCCCCCTCATCGAGTATAACAAAGGCACCAAATCGAGTATAACAAAGTACCCTGATCGAGTACAACAAAGTCCCCTGTTCGAGAATAATAAAGTCCCTTGGTTGAGTATAACAAAGTCCCCTGATCGAGTATAACATATCCCCCGATCAAGTATCACAAAGTCCTCTGGTCGAGTATAAAAAAGTCCCCTGATCGCGTATAACAAAGTCTCCTGGTCGAGTATAACAAAGTCCCCTGATCGAGTATAACAAAGGCCCATTATTGAGTATAACAAAGTCCATTGGTCAATTATAAAAAAGTCCCCTGGTCGATTACAACAAAGTCGCCTAATCAAGTATAACAAAGTCCCTTGATCGAGTATAACAAAGTCCCCTGGTCGAGTATAACAAAGTCCCCTAATCGAGTAAAACAAAGGCCCCTCATCGAGTATAGCAAAGTCCATTGGTCAAATATAGGAAAGTCCACCGATCGAGTATAACAAAGTCCCCCGATCTTGTATAACAAAGGCCTCTGGTCGAGTATGACAAAGTCCCCCGATCAAGTATAAAAAAGTCTCTTGGTCGAGTAT
>NW_024711609.1:10000-21102 GCF_018991925.1 Homarus americanus | reverse complement strand
CATCAGGATCACACTAGTGAGTGAGGATAAGAAATGGGAAGCTATTCAGCAGGCAAAAAACTTAGCAAGGAGCGATGCATTTCGGAATATATCCATACACCCAGTTCACATGGTAATGCAGAGGGAAGAGCAAAAAAAAAACTCCTATGGTACTTGAAGCAGAAGGAGGATTCGATGAGGAATGGGGACGGACGTGCACGGGTAATATACAAGGGAGAGGTAGTGGAAGCAAGTGAGCCAATACAGTACCAGGGGACAGAGGGACATCCCCTACCCGCTCTACCTCCCACCCAGGAGGAGGCGAGCGCCATGTAAAAATGTCATCTCTGACCAAACCCCACAAAATACAATGTACAGGTATTTAGTAAATGCTGCAGCTGCTAAGAATGGAGGGAAGCCGGAGTCACTACCAAGATCAGAAACATTACCGAGCACAAATTTCGGCTTGAAAGTCATGTACACTAATATTGACACATTTCTTGACAAGAGAGCAGAGTTTGAAACACTAATTAAGGTACATCAACCCGATATAGTGGATGTGGTAGAACTACAGTACTATTGTACAAAAACAGGAGAATCGACCTGGAGGAATGCGAGTTCAATATTACTCATTTACGAACCTTTTTCAACCAACTTGTAAGAGGGGTGTGGTTATTTATGCTAGGCAAGACCTTAGAGCCAGCCAGGTGGGGGTACAGGGGTTGGATGTTTTTGAAGAATTAAAGTGGTGTAAAATTAAATTAAAGGGGAGAGATTTACATATTGTCGGGTGAATCTACAGATCCCCAAACTGTAGCCTATTACGTAACCAAAGGAACTCAAGAGCCTTAATTGACAATGCATCGGCACTCACCCTCGCCACCTCCTTGTCATGGGGGTCTTTAAACATGCCAACCTCGACTGGAGAAATGAAACCATGCCAAATGACCTTAATAACCTCACTACTCTTTTGTAGAAACTCTGAGACAGTTTTCTATTCCAACATGTTAAAGATCCGACTCATTACAGAGGGGAGCCAACACACAAACCACTGGACCTCATCATAACTAACGAGGAGGGTATGGTGGCCAAGCTGGAACGCCTAACCCCATTGGCACCAGCCACCATGTAACATTGTCCTTCAGATTTAACTGTTATTTGGTTCATGACAAAACCAGGCCAAGGTTCAAATATTGCAAGGGTAATCGATTAAAACATACCCACGACCAAACCCAGTGCTTTTAGGAATACAAGAAAACCACTGCACATGAACTTTGCAGCAGTCGACAAAGTTAAGAAGAAAACTCAGAAATTCGAGATGTGGGTTTGGACAAATGATGAGCAGAACAGGAGGATGCATGCCAGATTAAGGAACCAAGCAAAGTCAGAGTATAGAAGGGCTGAAAAGGAGTTCCACAGGCAGATTGCGAGCAAGGTCAAGTCAAACCCAAAGAAGTTTTGCAGCTATGCAAAATTGAAATTAAAAATGTGAGTAGGTGTACCGGACCTAAGGCTTCAAGATGGTAGTTACGCAGATTCTGACCATGACAAGGTGGAGGAGTAGTTACGCAGATTCTGACCATGACAAGGTGGAGGAGTTGAACAGTTTCTTTTCCTCAGGTGTTCAAAAGAGATGATGCAATCAATCTTCCTGAGTTTGAGGACAGACAATTTGACACAGCACTGACCCACATTGTGGTCTCAGAAGAGGTTACGTATAAGAAATAAAATGTCAAAGCTAAAGGTTCATAAGAGTCCCAGCCCTGACATGGTGCATTTCAGAATGCTAAGAGGGTTGTGCAATGAGCTTGCTGAGCTCCTGAAGATCCTGTTCTGTAAATGCCTGGATGAGCAAAAGGTCCCCAGTGATTGGAAAATGGCATATGTGAGTCCTGTATTTAAGAAGGGTGATCGTCACTCCACGAATAGCTATAGACCAGCGAGCCTGACAAGCATAGTATGTAAAGTATTTGAGAGCATTATAAGAGATGCCATGATGGAACATCTACTACGAAACAACCTTGCAAAGGATTGCCAACACGGTTTTATGCCAGGATGATCCTGCTTAACACAATTACTCAGGGACTGGATGATTGGACCCAAATTCTGGATCAGGATGGCAATATCAACAATATATACCTAGAATATGCCAAGGCTTTCGACAGCGTACCCAATGAAAGGTTGAGAATTACCTGAAAGAGAACGGGATTCGGGGGAAGTGTCCTAGCGTGGATCAGAGACTTTCTACATGAATGCAAGCAGTGTGTGATGCTTAATGGTACAAAATCGTCATGTGTACCCGTGACAAGCGGGGTACCACAGAGCAGTGTATTGGGCCTGTTGTTGTTTGTTTGTTTCCTAAATGACATGCCAAAAGCTATACACTCCTACATACAAATGTTTGTGGACGATGCCAAGCTATTTAGAGAAATTAATAACCAAACAGATTGTGAAGAGCTGCAGGAAAACCTGTGAGCTTCAAGAGTGGTTGAAGAAATGGCTGTTAAGATTCAATGTCATGAAGTGTAAGGCCCCCCCATAGACGATACGTCTGCCGGATCCGTCCGCCGGAATCGTAAGTAAAACCGATCGTGTAGGGGGGCATCGTACTGCCAATTGTGGGAGGAGTCCGGCGAGCTCAGAATCTGTCGGCGCCAGATTTCTGCCTTCCGTCCCACTTCAGGCACCGGCCTGACGGATTGTCCGTGGGGCTGTCGTACGATTGGCATCAGTCTCATAGCAACTCCCAGTGAGTAAACATCTAGAAAATGACAAGCACATCATGTGACAAAGATTTTGGAAGGTAAAGGTAAAGTCGAAAGACTATAGTGGTAAAGGAAAACGAAATGCTGCATATGATATACTTCTAGAGAAGCTTAAAGAAAAGGATGAAAATGCCACCAGAGATACTGTTGCCCCAAAAATTAACAACCTTAGGAGCACCTACCGCAAGGAACTGAAAAAGGTGGAAGCATCCAAAAATCAGGGGCTGCCGCAGAGGATATTTACAGTCCCGTACTCTGGTACTATGATCTGTTACATTTTATATGGGATCAAGAGCTGACTAGGCCCTATGTTTCGATATATATGAGATAGTTCATTCCTTTTCATCAGCCACTGTTTCACCCACTTCCTTCTCCTTCCCTTTGGTTTCTCTATTTCTGCTACAGCGTAAACCGCAGCAGCAGCTCCTAGCACTAAGAAAGACAGATCTTTGAGCAGAAGCCATGTCTGCACAGTATAACAGCCTGACAAGACTGAAGCTCGCTGCAACAGGCCGCCGGAAAGTCTGTGGGCGACTCTTTTTTCGGGGCAAGCTGGAAACAGGACGGAGCCGGAGCCGGAACCAGTGGTCGTACTGTCTATGGGGGGGCTTAAGAGGATGCACCTGGGTCATACCAATGGTAAGGAGGCGTATTATATGTCCCAACGGGAGGAAGAAACTGCATTAATAGACTGAATGCAAAAAGGACCTGGGTGTGTTTGTTGAGAATGAACTGAAGTTCTCAGGCCCATGTGAGAAGGTGAATGAAGCAACTAAACTATGAGGTCTTATAAGGTCATTCAGATTGTGTACCTAGACAGTCCGTCTCTCATAACTATCTTCAGGAGTTAGGTGCTTTCCCGCCTGGAGTACTGTCACCCCGTCTGGTCCCCCATAAATGCTAGGGACTGTCAGTTGATTGAAAATGTCCAAAGGAGGGCCACCAGACTGGTGTCTGCACTTTGGCACCTCAGCTATCTAGAGAGATTAGAGCTCCTGTAACTGCCTAGCTTATACTACAGACGGGCAAGAGGTGACCAAATTGAGGTGTATAAATATATCAAAGCGCACAACTCAGTCGAGTGTTCATACCTGAAGCTGGCGGACGCCCACCCCACAAGGGGTCACAGTTCAAGGTTGAAAAAGCCGCAATCCAAAAAGCTGTCAGGGCGAACTTTTTCGGAGTGAGAATTGTGAAATCTTGGAACAACCTGTCAGAGAGTGTTGTGATGGCACCGAGTGTGAGTTCTTTCAAGACCAGATTGACCACATGACACTGGAGCAGGTTCAGATATATTCAGAAGCCAGTACATGCCCAGTATTTGCCAACAGTAGATGGATCAATCGCCCAAACAACGGTCACATGTAGGTTATAACTAATTGTCTAGAAACTTTATAGCATTCGTTCGTTATAGGATTAATCCGTTCCAGGCCCCCAAATACAACCACTTAACACTGAAAAATTTCTGTGGAAATTGTAAAAAAATACGGTACTTTATCTTACCTTAGTGTTGTTAGTATGCAGGACAGGAGGCAGAGGGGGAGGGGGGAGGAGAGAATTATGGAAAAGAGGTGGAAGGAGAGGAGTCATCCTTCCTAGCCCTCTTTGGTGACTGTTTTACAGGCACTTTGTCTGTTTATTTATAATTTCTTTCTTAGTTTCAAGGGTTATTAGCTTTCTCACTCGCTTTTGACGATTCATTGTTTCAACTGTACACTTGTATAACAAAATAGTTATAAAAATAACACGAATTTCCACATCAAAAGACGAAACTTCAACAAGTTCAGTGGTGCACTGACTACACAATGAACCAATATGGAGCCTGATGCTCTTGCTATGAGCCTCAGTACAACAATATTCATGCGTAGGACGAAATAGTCCAGTATTCATCCGCGTTCGTTGTAGTAGTTTCATTCGTTATAGCATTCTCAATTTTATAGGTAAAACCGTTCATTATAGGAATATTCGTAGTAGAATCCGTTCGTTATAGCATACCCCACTGTACTGGTATATACAATACTGTCTGTTATTAAGAAGGGAAGGTACTGTACATTGTTGATCAATATTAGACAAAATGTTAATTGCACAAATGAAATACACAAAATACTGACAAGTAATTTCTGTAATTTAGCAACAAGGCCATTAAGAAAATATTGAAATATAAATTTGGTACTTTACCTAAATATAAACTATTTCAGTGTGTTCAAAATACACATAAAGGTTTATGATAACACTGTAATTTGCTTGCCTTGAAATGCACCAGAAATATTCTAAGTCATATCCATTTAGAATTATTTAATTATTTTGTCACCCAAGGAAATGATGTGGAGTTTGCAACTACTGTAAATTAGTACCTAACTATTGTAGTTTAGTAGCTAACTACACGAAAACCCCCAATGTACAGTGATCCCTCGGTTAACGAAATTTCGGTTAACGAATTACCTTCCGTAAGATTCTTCACTTCGGTTAATGAGCAAACCCTCGGTTAACAAATTCCTTACGAATTTTTCCCAACATGTTTTCGCCTGCATTTGGCTGCCCACCAGCTGTAGTATTAGTCCGCCAATACAGTAATCGGTTTTAGGGCTTAAATTCCTGACCATTTTAGCAAATATCAAGATGGTTGTACTATTCAATAATTTTAAAAGTTTTATATTAATTTTTTTAGTCATTTTAACAATTATTGAACATAATTGAAGTACAGGAAACTATTTTTTTGCGCGCCAAACAGCCACTCAACACATCAAGCTTGGCGTCAGTTTGTTTACCAGTTCAGAGGAAGGAACATCTTGTTTGAGACTCTTCAACATAAACGCTTTTTTTCTGTTTCCAGTCAAATTATTGGTAATTTTGAAATATATTTTACATATTGACAATATATAATGCAGTGCAGTGCTGATTTAAAGAAAATAATCTTGAATTACACCAAGAGAACTAAAATTTTATGGGTGAAATGGCAGCATGGGGTGACTTCTCTTCCACCCCCAATGCCTTCTCTTCTCTCTTCTCCTCCACCCCCACTTCTAATTCCCATCATCATCATCAACCAGGAGCCTTCTACATGCACACCTCAAAGTAAGTGTACTTTACTGCATTTATTTTTAGTTTGTATGTAATTTTCGGTGAGCTGGAACCAATTACAGTACCCAAAAACCCATTGAAATAATGGTTTCGGTTAACGAATTTTTCGGTTAACGAGCAACCTTCTGGAACGAATTGTGCTCGTTAACCGAGGGACCACTGTACTGTATACTTAAAAAAAAGTATATATATATATATATATATATATATATATATATATATATATATATATATATATATATATATATATATATATATACACAGTTTAATTTCATTAACGCTGCTTTTAACGTGGTTTTTCCACATACGTGAGGTCCTGCCTGATGCTATTTTAGATTTGATCTCAGCCACCCACCCGCTCGCCTGCCTGCCTTCCTGCCTCCTCCTCCTCCCTCCATGGGTAAGCGGCGCTGCAAGGTTACAGGTCATGAGCTATAAGCATCACGCCACATAGACGCTGATCAGATTGGCCATGCAGCCCTACCCCCCTCTGCTGCTAGCTGTAATTGGCTTAAAGTATTATGACGTGACTACCCCGGGGAGGGAGGGAGGGAGGAGAGACGACGCTTGACCTAGCCGCGGCAGTTTCATTCCTCAAGGCCACGCCGGGTTAACGCGCATCCATTGTTCCGTAAAATGGCTTCCGCCGGACCACCACCCCCAGAGAGAAACCTTTCCTTACCTGGACCCAGCGGCACTAAACCAAAGAAGACACGACGTTCATTAAGCTACGAGCTGAAGTACCAAATTGTTCAAGATTTGGAGAAAGGAAGACGCCAAGTTGATCTCGCGCGCCAGCATGGCGTCAACGAATCTACGATTCGTACAATAAAGAAGGATGTAGCCAAGATAAAGGAGCACATGAAGATCACAAAGTCTGCAGGTGCTTCATCTATCAGGTATTGCCAGAACAGGGTGCTGGCAAAAGTGGAAACTTTGCTGGTGAGTTATTTGGTGCGTCAGGCGCGACGCAACATGGCGGTGGACACGCGCTCAGTGCAGGAGTACGCACGTGAGCTATACGCAGCAGTGACACGTAAACTGGGAATTGCAGAGCCCAAACCCTTCAATGCTTCCCATGGTTGGCTGCATAGGTTTAAGAGGAGGAACAAGATCACCAACATCAGCATTGTTGGTGAGGAAGCGAGTGATGACCGTGCGGCGGCTAGAGATTTTCCTCCGTTTTTACGTGAGATTATGGAGGAAGGACAGTACAGTGACGACCAGGTGTTTAACATGGACGAATCTGGTCTTTTCTGGAAAAAGTTACCTTCCAAGACCTTCGTTGTCCAGTCTGCGAGCAAGGTAAGGGGCCGGAAGATGCAGAAGGAACGCATCACCGTCCTGTTTACCACCAATGCCTCCGGTACCTGTAAACCAAAGTTATCGGTGATTCACAAAGCCCGCAAGCCGCACGCCTACAAGAATATGGATATGAACAAGCTTAATGTCCACTGGCTAACCGCACGTAAGGCGTGGATGTCCTCTTCTCTGTCCCTCTTCTGGTTTGACAACTGTTTTGTTCCTGACGTGCAGAAATTCTGCGAGCAACAGAATGTTCCTTTCAATATTTTGTTGCTCCTTGACAACGCACCTGGACACTCGCCCCTACTTATGGATCGTCACCCCAACATAAAAGTGGTCTTCCTTCCTCCCAACACTACGTCATTAATCCAGCCCATGGACCAGGAGTTAATCTGCAATGTTAAAGCTGCATACTCGGCAAAGAAATTCAAGCTCCTGAACGACTCTACCAACACCAAGGATGAGTTGCGTAAGCTGGGTGACACCGACAGCGAGAGTAAAAGCGACGAGGACAAGGAACAAGAGGCGGCGACTCAAGAACTTCTCGCCAAACAATTTTGGAAGAAGTTTAACGTTAAACAAGCTGTAGACTTCTTGGTGGAGGCATGGGATCTGCTGACTATTGCTACGATTCGTCACGCATGGAGACATGTGTTGCATGGCATACCAGGTGAGAGGAGGAGTGAACCTGTGACTGGTGAGGTTCAGACTGTTGCAGTAGCAGTGGACCTTGCCAGAGAAGCTGCGCTCAGTATTACAGCTGAAGGCTTCTCCGAGACCACCAACGAAGACATCATGGAGGTGATCAGAGATCCTGAAGTGACTGCCGACGAGATGTTGGAAGAAGAACCCGCCAGTGAAGAGGAGGAAGAAGGTGCGTCATTCTCCGAAGAACCTAGTTTGAGTCATAGTGATATTAAGTGTCTCATAGAGTTAACAGAAAAAATTAAGTCCATCGTTTCCCGCGACACTGACGATGAACGCCATGACGTCTTCCATACCCGACTGGTGCAGGCTATGGAGCCGTACATCACGGTGTATCATGAAAACATCAAAGCCAGCCGTCAGCAAAGCATAACCGAGTTCTTCGCCCGCAACCCACCACAGCCAGCCCAAGCCAGTGATAGTGATAGTGAAGTTGATTTTGAGGGATTTGTCAGGGAAGCCATAGCAACTGTAAGTGACAGTGATATTGATTCACCTAGTAATGGTGATTCACCTAGTAATGGTGATTCACCTGAGGGGCAGTAATCTGCCCTCTGCCTCGGAACCAGCCTCCATCCCCGTATGCCGACCCATCTCTTCTACTACCGTGAGTGTTCCTTAAAATTTTTCGTTTTTTAACCTATTCTTTATTTTTCCTATGTTAACCTTTATCTTTCCTAACCTAACCTCTTCTATATTACTTGTTTTTCATGCCACCATAAAGTTAAGATAGAATTTTTACTACAACATAGTTATTTGTCGTCAAAAAGTGGAGTTTGGGGGTCGGGCTGGGTTCTATTGGAATTAATCCCATATGTTCTGTTATTCACTTAATGCGGTTTTCACTTAACGCGGGACCCTCTGGGTTCAATTGACCGCGTTAAGTGGGGCACAACTGTATATGAATATGTGAAAGTACAGTAATATTATAATGGTACACAAACTATTTAATATATATATATATATATATATATATATATATATATATATATATATATATATATATATATATATATATATATATATATATATATATATATATATATACATACATACATACATACAGTAGTACCCCGCTTAACGCGCTTTCACTTAACGCGTTTTCGCATATACGCGGTGCCTTGCCAAAGCTGAACTTTCACTTAATGCGGCATTTTTCATCATATACGCGGTGAGTGTCCGGCTCGAGAGCTATTTTTAGATTCGCACCACCCCCCACCCGCCACCCTGCCTGACTGCCTGTTTTAGCTCATAAAATTCATACAAATTACCCAGCCAGAATATAGTTTACATTGCTGGAATTCTTATAATTTGGTGATCATTTTGAATATAAACAACATATTTTTTGCATTAAACATACAATTTTTAGATAAAATGTTAAATCTGAGTAAGTATGTTATCTTTTGTCCAAAATATATGACATTTATATTCAAAATATTCCTGGTCTTACAAGGAATCCAGCAATGTCAATTATATTATCCTAACTTTAGTTTGAGGTATTATTTATTAAAATTTAGTGGTTATCCCACACATCTCCTTGGGACGGTTGGTGGGGGGTGGGGGGGAGGGAGGGACCGACCGACCATCTGTTACCCCGTGAAGAATTATTATTTTTTTTATTAACTGAAGATATTTGTTTTAGCTTATAAAATTCATACAAATTACCCGGTCAGAATATAATTTACATTGCTGGAATTCTTATAATTTGGTGATCATTTTGAATATAAACAACATATATTTTGCATTAAACATACAATTTTTAGATAAAAATTGTTCTCTAGGTAATTATGTTATCTTTTGTCCAAAATATATGACATTTATATTCAAAATATTCCTGGTCTTACAAGGAATCCAGCAATGTCAATTATATTATCCTAACTTTAATCTGAGGTATTATTTAATACTAAATGTTAAAAACTCTTGAATGGAGGATTGGTGGGGGGTGGGGGGAGGGTTGGGACTGACCACACGGTTGGAAGAGGGGGGGAAGGCAAGGTGGGGTACTTTGATTGACAGATAGTGTCGAAGAATATTTTTTTTTTTTTATTAACTGAAGATATTTGTTTTAGCTCATAAAATTCATACAAATTATCCGGCCAGAATATAATTTCCATTGCTGGAATTCTTACAATTTGCTGATCATTTTGAATATAAACATCATAGATTTTGCATTAGACATACAAATTTTAGATGTAAAGTTTATTCTGAGTAAATATGTTATCTTTTGTGAAAAATATATGACATTTATATTCAAAATATTCCTGGTCTTATAAGGAATCCAGCAATGTCAATTATATTATCCTAACTTTAGTTTGAGGAATTATTTATTACTATACCTGGTTTTCCCCCAAAAATTTCTCAGAGGGAAGAGCCAGTGAGTGTAGTGTGAGAAGAGGGGGAGGGAGTTGAGTCCATTATTTGAATGGACATTAACTTGGCGACTGTATTTCTCTATTTCTCTTAAGTATTAATTGTGTGCATGTACCATCATAAAATTAAGATGTTATTTTTACTACAACATAGTTATTTGTCGTCAAAAAGTGGAGTTTGGGGGTCGGGCTGGGTTCTATTGGAATTAATCCCATATGTTCTGTTATTCACTTAACGCGTTTTCACTTAACGCGGGACCCTCTGGGTTCAATTGACCGCATTAAGTGGGGTACAACTGTATATATATAATATATATAAATATATATTATATATATATATATTATATATATATATATATTATATATATATATATATATTATATATATATATATATATATATATATATATATATATATATATATATATATATATATATATATATATATATATATACAGTAGAACAGGGGTGGGCAATTATTTTTGATGGCGGGCCACTTCATGAATGGTGGCACACTTCGAGTGCCACAGGTTAACAGCGACGAGCCAGTATTGCTGCTATGTCCACCCAACTTCCAAAATTGTCCTTTCTGTAATTAATAAGATTTTTTTTTCTATTGCCAAATGCAGTGGCGGGCCACATAAATAATTTGGCGGGCCAAATGAGGCCCGGGGGCCATACTTTGCCCACCCCTGCAGTAGAACGTCGACATAACACGAGATACGTTCCAAGAGAGGAGGTCGCTTTAAACCGAATTCGCACTAAATCGAAGTGTTGTTTCAATGGAATAATTTAGTTTGGTACTTGAGAGAAACACAAAATACTAAAAAGACTGAGAGTCTACGCAGATGCACCTCAGCCCATCTCCTAGAATAAACAAAACATTGTTTTTCATAAGG
>NW_024711609.1:0-5000 GCF_018991925.1 Homarus americanus | reverse complement strand
TATATATATATATATATATATATATATATATTATATATATATAATATATATATTAAAGATCTATCTGTTCTCTATCACATGAACATAACCAACCTGTAACATTAACAAGGTGTTGCCAATGTCGTGCTTGCACTGCTGGCTGTCTGAGTGCTGCCGTCACTTCTAGGCTAGTGATATGGTCTTCTAAGCGTTGTTGTAATGAACACCCCACTTGTGTTTCCTGAGCACTAGCACACTTATGAAGGGCCATCTGCACTTCTTCAACTTGGTTCTTCAGGTCATCCAGTTTAGCTGTGGCCCATCTCATTGTTCGCCAGGTCATCTCTATACTCTAATAATCAAATTTCACAAAACTTCAGTACAGTATTTCAATGAAACAGGAAGATTAATTAATTTAACCTCATAGAAAATGTAAACATTACATCATTATTCCAAGTTCCAGTTATAAGAAATAAAGCAAAAGTATTATTAACAATATCACACCATGATGCATACAGACATCAAAGATAATCACGTCCAATTGGCTCTGACAACCTTGTGTCATTCAAGACAAAAAAAAAATCGTGCAATTCTGATTAACATTCGAGAGTTTGGCACATAATTCTGGTAGATCTCCTCTCTATTGGTAATCTATCACTAATTGGTAACTTCGCAACAGTCCACAGCATGCCATACATTAGATATCAGTGCTGTTCTGGCAGTAAAGCTAGAAGGCTGGGTGAGTGAGCCCTTTAAATTTTATCTTGACATCCACCCCACACACTTATGCCTTCAATTGTGTTGTAATATTAGTCTTTAAAGTGTTTGTGTGTTTCCAAAGCATTCACAGTATTTACAATATTCAAATTTGTAATGTCATATGTGTAAAATGTGCCATAATGGCCTTCTGAGGATATGATAAATGTCTGAGTTACATGTAAAAGTTAAGAAAAGTGTTGTGAAATGCTTTAAAAGCGTCTACAGTCAGTTCTGCTATGACGATAGCTGTGTACTTGTAAAACGTCATGTTATAGAAATTCGCATAATACAAATAACAGGGCTTATGGAGAAAATTGGGTTAGGTGCAGATTACTACTCGAAATCGAAAAAAATTTAGTAATAGCCTAACACAAAGGATAGCACAGTCTAAATAAATGTTACATTCATATCTAATAATGAAATCATACAGTAAATGTAACACTTTACCTTGAAAAAATATGAATATAACTTGATGGGGGAGAAGGGTGATTTTGAGGTTGATAACATCGAGCTTCTCTTCAAGGGTTATAGCCTTTCTTTTACGATCATCACCGGGAATGCGATCACCAGAACGCTTCTTGGAGATATTCTTCTTTACCATATTCACAGTTAATACCACAAAATTGGAGAAATAGTAAGCAAAAATCGCGTTACAGCAAACAAGCGTTCGCGTTATACAAATATCATTCCTCTATTCATAAATCGCGTTAGAGCCAATTCGCGTTGTCAAAACACGCGTTATAGCAGAACTCACTGTATATCAGTGTTATAGTGTATTTATCAGTTTATTTTATGACATTTCACTTGTTCAAACTTCAGAGCAACTGAAAGGTAAGATTGTTTTAAAATATAATTTAATAAGATCAGTATAAAATAATAAAGATGTACAGCTAGACCCCGACTTACGACTGCTTCGACTTACAACCGTCGGGACTTACGACGGCCGCAGTTGTGACAATTTTTTTTTTTTTCTTCTCCAAATGACACACGCATTTTCTATACCGAAACATTTCCAGTTAATGTAGTCTCCATGTATAATTAGAAAGTTATGGGGGCCCCATGTGCATTCAGCTGACTACATTAAAGGTAAGTGCTCAGTCACACTGTATCCATTCCTCATTATTTATTACTTTTACTGTGCTGTATTTCATTGTAGATTTTTTTTTTTTTTTTTTATTTATTTATTTATTTTTTTTTATCTTTGTCGGACTTACGACCTGGATTTGGGTCCCTAACCCCGTCGTAAGTCGGGGTCTAGCTGTATAATGTATAATTACTATAGTAACGATATCCCCATTAGCTGGAACAATTAGTACAGAGCACTTCCGGGGATGGGAGATTTCTAGGTAACCAGACGACTTTCTAACTCGCTAAAATTCCTTATCCCCAGAACCGTTTCCGGTCACTGGGAAAAGTTTCCGAGTGTCTAAACTAGACATCTTCCACAGACAGACACTAGCCCACATCACCAGAACGTTTCTTGGTGCTAAGGATGTTTTCCTTGAGTCTAAACTACCGTAGTCCATAAATGCAGTTCTCATTAACTTGGAAACTCCATTTCTTTATTACAGTATAATAATCGCAAACAGTTTATTTAACCTTTAAGCCTCGGGTTAGGGTGCTGCTGGCAGTAACTCCCCCCCCCTCCCCTCCCCTTCCCCGTGGGAATAAATAGAGAACAAAAATCAACTTTAAAAAAATATATTTTTACAGCTAGACCCCAACTTACGACTACATGGACTTACTTCCATTGGTACTTTCGACCTGCTTTGACCGTACGTCCGTCGGGACATACGACTGCGACCGTCGTGACCAAAAATATTTTCAAATAACGAGCGCATTTTCTATATCGAAACGTTTCCGTCTCGGGGAAGAGGGTGGAGCGTCTCAGGTCGCCTCGTGGCTACACTCACTCAGTGGAGCGCTTTGTTTGTGTTTGACTATCGTATCCTATACTGATCGCGCTGTGAACTTTCGTTATTATCGTATTTAATTGACTTTATAATGACTGGAAAGCGTAAAAGTGAGAGTGCTGGTGGTGTTCCAAGGAAAAGGAGACAGGCAATTACTTTTGAGATGAAAATAAAGATAATAACACAGTATGAGAATGGAAAAACAGTAGCAACAATCTCACGCGACCTAGGTTTCTCACACTCGACCATATCCACTATTCTGAAGGACAAGGAACGTATTCGTGAAGTAGTGAAAGGAACAACACCTATAAAGGGAACTATAATATCAAAGAGAAGACAAGGTCCTATTCACGATATGGAAAAATTATTGGTGATATGGATAGAAGACCAGATACAGAAGCATGTACCCTTAAGCGTTCTAACCATACAGGCTAAAGCAAGAAGCCTGTTCCAAGGCATGAAGGAGTAGGCAGGAGATGAATGTGATCAAACCATTACAGGAAGTCATGGGTGGTTTGATAGATTTAAGAAACGCTACAGTCTACACAATGTTAAGGTGAGTGGAGAGGCAGCTAGTGCCGATGTTGGTGCTGCCGAAGCTTTTAAGGAGGAGTTAGATGATGTGATTGTGGAAGGGAATTATTTGCCTGAGCAAATATTCAATGTGGATGAGACTGGATTATTGTGGAAACGCATGCCTGACCGGACATACATCCACAAAGAGGCGAAAACAATGCCAGGATTCAAGGCATTCAAGGACAGAATTACACTTCTGTTGGGGTGGAATGTTGCTGGTTTCAAGCTAAAGCCCTTCATGATCTATCATTCAGCGAACCCCAGGGCTTTTAAACATGTCAGCAAGCACACACTGCCAGTGTTTTATCGCAGTACCAAGAAAACCTGGATGACCCTAGTACTGTTTGAGGATTGGTTCATGACTTGTTTCATTCCACGAGCCAAGAAGTATTGTCTGCAACAACAGATTCCATTCAAGATTTTACTGATTTTGGATAATGATCCGGGACACCCACCACACCTGGACGACATGCACCCTGATGTTAAGGTAGTGTACATTCCACCTAACACTACCTCTATCATCCAACCCATGGATCAAGGAGCTATTGCTGCCTTTAAAGCGTATTATTTACGCACGACCTTCACACAGGCTGTTGCTGCTACTGAGGTGAGAAAACGCTCAGACAGTTTTGGAAGGAGTACAACATTTTGTCATGTATAAAGAACATTAGTACAGCATGGGATCAGGTTACAAAACATTGCATGAATGGAATATGGAAGAAAATCCTGAAAAGATATATGCACAGTTTCAAAGGATTTAATGAATTGAAGTTATTTCGAATATTAGTAACAAGATAGTGGAGTTAGGTAAACAGCTGGAGTTAGAAATTGATAATGAAGATGTTGGACAGTTGGTTGAAAGTGTAACGAGGATCTTATTGAACTAGATGCACAGAAAATTGCAGAGGAAGAAGAGAGACAAAATGTAGAAGAAGAACCTGCACCCCCCAAAAAGTTTTCAGTGAAACAAATAGCAGAGGCATTTGCTACAATTAATAAAGCAATGCAAATGTTTGATGTCATGGATCAAAATTATGAGCGTTATGCCAAAGTTGACAGAATGATCCAAGATGCACTTGCTTGCTACAGAGAAATTTATAATGAAAAGAAAAAGCAAACTGTGCAGTCTAAATTGGACATCTATTTCAAGAAGTCCCCCAGTGCTGTCTCCTCACGCCCCACCAGTGCTGCCTCTTCACTCCCTCAAGATGAACCAATACCTTCAACCAGCAAGTTTTCACAGCACATAAACCTGTCTGAAGAAAGCGACATTGATGCCCCACCCAGCCCTGTCTCCTCTTCTGCTTCTTCCAATTAATATAGTCTCCATGTATCCTGTAAATAGAAAATTATGGGGGGCATGTGTGCATTCAGCTGACTACATTTAAGGTAAGTGCTCTGTCACACTGTATCCATTCCACATTATTTATTTATTTTACTGTACTGTATCCATTCCTCATTATTTATTACGTTTAGTGTATTGTATTTCATTGTAGATGTGTTTTTTTTTTATTTTTTTTTATCTAAATCGGACTTACTACCATGTCGGATTTACAACCTGGATTTGGGTCCCTAACCCCGTCGTAAGTCGGGGTCTAGCTGTATATATAAAAAACAACAAAAAAATGGGAAAATAGGCGGATGTTCTGGAACGTTACCTGGGGCTAAGGGTTAAAAGGTTGATTAAATAAATATATTTAAAAACAAAAAATTCCATATGATACAGGTGTGTTACAGCAAAGACTTGTATTTTCCACTCCCATGGAGCTGTGG
>NW_024711608.1:0-70468 GCF_018991925.1 Homarus americanus | reverse complement strand
CACCTCGACACTCCCAGGGCCACCTCTGACACTCCCAGGTACTCACTGACTCTCTGGTACACCCTGACACTCCCAGGTGCACCTGACACTCCCAGGTACACCTCTGATACTCCCAGGTACACCTCCGATACTCCCAGGTACACCTCTGACACTCCCAGGTACACCTCTGACACTCCTAGGTACTCTCTGTCACTCCTGATACACCTCTAACACTCCCAGGTGCACCGGTGACACTGAAACCCACCGCTCAGGCAGTGCCAGGTACACCTCTGACACTCCTAGGTATTCCTCTGACACTCCTGGTACATCTCTGACACTCCCAGGTACACCGCTGACCTCCCAGGTACAGCTCTGACACTCCTAGGTACTCCTCTGTCACTCCCTGATACACGTCCTAACACTCCCAGGTACACCGCCGACACTCCCAGGTACACCCCTGACACTGCCAGGTACACCTCAGACACTGCCAGGTACACCTCAGACACTGCCAGCTAAACCTCAGACATCCCAGGTACACATCAGTCACTCAAGGTGCACCTTTGCCACTCCCAAGTGCACCTCTGACACTGCTGGAGCACACCTCTGATACTTCCAGGTACACCTCAGACACTCCAAGGTACATCTTGACACTCCCCGGGTACACCTCTAACACTCCCAAGTACACCTCTGACCTCCCAGGTACACCTCTGACACTCCCAGGTACACCTCCCGACCTCCCAGGTACACTTTTCACTCTCCAGGTGCATCTCAGACACTCCAGGTACACCTCTGACACTAACAGGACACCTCTGACACTCCCGGGTGCACCTCTGATCCTACTAGGTACATCTATGACACTCCCAGGTGCTCATTGACACTCCCTGGTACAACCCTGACACTCCCAGGTACACCTCCTGACACACCAAGGTACACCTATGACACTCTGGGTACACCTCAGACACTCCAGGTACACCCCAGACACTCCCAGGTACACCCCAGACACTCCCAGGTACACTTCTCACACTTGCAAGTACACCTCCGACACCCAGGTATACCTCTGACACTACCAGGTACACCTCTGACACTCCAAGGTACACCTCTGACACTCCCAGGTACTCCACTGACATTCCTGGTACACCTCTGCAGTGCGTCCAACCTCCCAGATACATCTCTGACCCTCCCAGGTACCTCTGACACTCCCAGGTACACCTCTGACCCTCCCAGGTAAACCTCCGTGCTCCCAGGTACACCTCTGACACTCCTAGGTATTCCTCTGACCTCCCTGGTCACATCTCTGACACTCCCAGGTACACCACTGACACTCCCAGGTACACCGCTGTCACTGCCAAGTACAACCCAGACACTCCTAGGTATTCCTCTGACACTCCCAGGTACACCTCTGACACTCCCAGGTACACCTCTGACACTCCCAGGTAACCTCCGATACTCCCAGGTACACCTCTGACCTCCTAGGTATTCCTCTGACACTCCCTGGTACATCTCCTGACCTCCCAGGTACATGCTGACACTCCCAGGTACAGCTCTGACACTCCTAGGTACTCCTCTTCACTCCCTGATACACGTCTAACACTCCCAGGTACACCGCTGACACTCCCCAGGTACACCTGACACTGCCAGGTACACCTCAGACACTGCCAGTGCACCTCAGACACTGCCAGCTACACCTCAGACACTCAGGTACACCTCAGTCTCCCAGGTGCACCTTTGCCACTCCCAAGTGCCTCTGACACTCCGCAGGCACACCTCTGATACTTCCAGGTACACCTCAGACACTCCCAGGCACATCGCTGACACTCCCAGGTACACCTCTAACCTCCCAGTACACCTCTGACCTCCAAGGTATACCTCTGACACTCCCAGGTGCTCCACTGACATTCCCTGTACACCTCTGACACTCCCAGGTCACGTCCAACACTCCCAGATACATCTCTGACCCTCCCAGGTACACCTCTGACACTCCCAGGTAAACCTCCGATACTCCCAGTACACCTCTGACACTCCTAGGTATTCCTCTGACCTCCCTGGTACATCTGACCTCCCAGTGCACCACTGACCTCCCAGGTACACCGCTGTCACTGCCAAGTACACCTCAGACACTGCCTGGTACATCTCAGACTGCCAGGTACACCTCAGTCCTCCCAGGCCACCTCAGACACTCAAGGTGCACCTCCTGACCTCCCAAGTGCACCTCTGACACTCCCAGGCACACCTCTGACACTCCCAGGTACACCTCAGACACACCCAGGTACACCGCTGACACTCCCAGACACCTCCTGACACTCCCCAAGTACACCTCTGACACTCCCAGGTACACCTCCGACACTCCCAGGTACACCTCCACTCCCAGGTACCTTCTCACTCCCAGATACACCTCCGACACTCCCAGGGTACAACTCCCCTCCCAGATACCTCCGATACTCCTAGGTACACCTCTGACACTCCCAGGTAGACCTCTGACACTCCTAGATTCCTCTGACCTCCCTAGTACATCTCTGAACTCCCAGGTACCTCTGACACTCCCAAGGTACTCCAATGACACTACCAAGTACACCTCAGACACTGCCAGGTACACCTCAGACACTGCCAGGTACCTCAGACACTGCCAGGCACCTCCAGACACTGCCAGGTACACCTCAGACACTCCAAGATGCACCTCTGGCACTCCTAGTGCACCTCTGACACTCCCAGGCACACCTCTGACACTCCCAGGTACACCTCAGGCACTCCCAGGTTCACTGACACTCGAGGTACAGCTCTGACCTCCCAAGTACACCTCTGACACTCCCAGGTACACCTCCGACACTCCCAGGTGCACTCCGACACTCCAGGTACACCTTCGACACTCCCAGGTACCTTCTCACACTCCCATACCCTCGGACACTCCCAGGTACAACTCCGACACTCTCAGGTAAACCTCTGATACTCTAAGTACACTCTGACACTCCCAAATTACACCCTCTGACACTCCCAGGTACACCTCCGACACCTCCCAGGTACACCTCCGACACTCCCAGGCACACTTCTCACACTCCCAGATACACCTCCACACTCCCAGGTACAACTCGACACTCCCAGGTAACCTCCGATACTCCTAGGTACACCTCTGACTCTCCCAGGCAGACCTCACACTCCTAGGTATTCTCTGACCTCCCTGGTACATCTCTGACCTCCCAGGTACACCTCTGACACTCCCAGGTACTCCCAATGACACTACAAATTACCTCAGACACTGCCAGGTACACCTCAGACACTGCCAGGTACACCTCAGACACTGCCAGGTACAGACACTGCCAGTGCCTCCGCAGACACTCCAAGATGCACCTCTGACCTCCCTAGTGCACCTCTGACACTCCCAGGCACACCCTCTGACACTCCCAGGTACACCTCCAGGCACTCCCAGGTTCACAGCTGACACTCCAAGGTACACCTCTGACACTCCCAAGTACACCTCTGACCTCCCAGGTACACCTCCGACACTCCCAGGTACACCTCCGACACTTCCAGGTACACCTTCCGACCTCCCAGGTACACTTCTCACACTCCCAGGTACACCTCGGACACTCCCAGGTACAACTCCGACACTCTCAGGTAAACCTCTGATACTCCCTAAGTACACCTTTAGACACTCCCACGTACATCTCTGACCTCCCAGGCACACCTGTGACACTCCCCAGGTACACCTCTGACACTCCCAAGGCACACCTGTGACACCTCCAGGTACACCTCCGACACTCCAAGGTATACCTCTGACACTACCAGGTACACCTCTGACACTCCAAGGTATACCTCTGACACTCCCAGGTGCTCCACTGACATTCCTGGTACACCTCTGACACTCCCAGGTACACGTCCAACACTCCCAGATACATCTCTGACCCTCCCAGGTACACTTCTGACACTCCCAGGTACACCTCTGACACTCCCAGGTAAACCTCCGATACTCCCAGGTACACCTCTGACACTCCTAGGTATTCCTCTGACACTCCTGGTACATCTCTGACACCCCGGCCACTGACACTCCCAGGTACACGCTGTCACTGCCAAGTACACCTCAGACACTGCCTGGTACATCTCAGACACTGCCAGGTACACCTCAGACACTCCCAGGTACCTCAGACACTCCAAGGTGCACCTCTGACACTCCCAAGTGCACCTCTGACACTCCCCAGACACCTCTGACACTCCCAGGTACACCTCAGACACACCCAGGTACACCGCTGACTGCTCCCAGGTACACCTCTGACACTCCCAAGTCACCTCTGACACTCCCAGGTACACCTCCGACACTCCCAGGTACACCTCCGACCTCCCAGGTACACTTCTCACCTCCCAGATACACCTCCGACACTCCCAGGTACAACTCCGACACTCCCAGATACACCTCCGATACTCCCTGGGTACACCTCTGACACTCCCAGGGAGACCTCTGACACTCCTAGGTATTCCTCTGATACTCCTGGCCTGACACTCCCAGGTACACCTCTGACCTCCCAGGTACTCCAATGACACTACCAAGTACACTCAGACACTGCCAGGTACACCTCAGACACTGCCAGGTACACCCTCAGACTGCCAGGTACACTTCAGACACTGCCAGGTGCCTCAGACCTCCAAGATGCACCCCGTGCACTCCTCTGACACTCCCAGGCACACCTCTGACCTCCCAGGTACACCTCAGGCACTCCCAGGTTCACGCTGACACTCCAGGACACCTCACACCTCCCAAGTACCTCTGACACTCCCAGGTACACTCCGACACTCCCAGGTACACCTCCGACACTCCCAGGTACACCTTCGACACTCCCAGGTACACTTCTCACACCTCCCAGGTACACCTCGGGCCTCAGGCTACTCCGGCCTCAGGTAAACCTCTGATACTCCTAAGTACACCTCTGACCTCCCAAGTACCTCCTGACACTCAGGTACACCTCCGACCTCCCAGGTACACCTCCGACACTCCCAGGTACACTTCTCACACTCCCAGATACACCTCCGACACTCCCAGGTACAACTCCGACACTCCCAGGTAAACCTCCGATACTCCTAGGTGCCTCTGACTCTCCCAGGCAGACCTCTGACACTCCTAGGTATTCCTCTGACCTCCCTGGTACATCTCTGACACTCCCAGGTACACCTCTGACACTCCCAGGTACTCCCATGACACTACCAAGTACACCTCAGACACTGCCAGGTACCTCAGACACTGCCAGGTACACCTCAGACACTGCTAGGTACACCTCAGACACTGCCAGGTACACCTCAGACACTCCAGATGCACCTCTGACACTCCTAGTGCACCTCTGACACTCCCAGGCACACCTCTGACCTCCCAGGTACACCTCCAGGCACTCCCAGGTTCACAGCTGACCTCCGGTACACCTGACCCTCCCAAGTACACCTCCTGACACTCCCGGGTACACCTCCGACACTCCCAGGTACACCTCCGACACTTCCAGGTACACCTTCGACACTCCCAGGTACACTTCTCACACTCCCAGGTACACCTCGGACACTCCCAGGTACAACTCGACACTCTCAGGTAAACCTCTGATACTCTAAGTACACCTTTGACACTCCACGTACATCTCCTGACCTCCCAGGTACACCTGTAGCCTCCCAGGTACACCTCTGAGCCTCCCAGTGCACCTCCGATACTCCCAGGTACACCTCTGCACTCCCTAGGTATTCCTCTGACCTCCCTGGTACATCTCGAGCCTCCCCAGGTACACCGCTGACACTCCCAGGTACACCGCTGACACTGCCAGGTCACACCTCCAGACACTGCCAGGTATCCTCAGACACTACCAGGTACACCTCAGACACTCCAGGTACACCACAGACACTCCAAGGTGCACCTCTGACACTCCCAAGTGCACCTCTGACCTCCAGGCACACCTCTGACACTCCCAGGTACACTTCAGACTCCCAGGTACACCTTGACACTCCCAGGTACCTCTGACACTCCCAAGTACACTGACACTCCCAGGTACACCGTTTGACACTCCCAGGTATTCCACTGACATTACCTGGTACACCTCTGACACTCCAGGTACACCGCTGACACAGGCAGGTACACCTCCGACACTCCCAGGTACACCTCTGACACTCCCAGGTACTCAGACCTCCCTGGTACACCTGACACTCCCAGGTGCACCTCTGACACTCCCAGGTACACCTCTGATACTCCCAGGTACACCCTCCGATACTCCCAGGTACACCTCCTGACCTCCCAGGTACACCTCTGACACTCCTAGGTACTCCTCTGTCACTCCCTGATAAACCTCACACTCCCAGGTGCACCGGTAACACTCCAGAAACACCGCTGACAGTGCCAGGTACACCTCTGACACTCCTAGGTATTCCTCTGACACTCCTGGTACATCTCTGACACTCCCAGGTACACCGCTGACACTCCCAGGTACAGCTCTGACACTCCTAGGTACTCCTCTGTCACTCCCTGATACACGTCTAACTCCCAGGTACCACTTGAGCCTCCCAGGTACACGCTGACACTGCCAGGTACACAGACACTGCCAGGTACACCTCCAGACACTGCCAGCTCACCTCAGACACTCCCAGGTACACCTCAGTCACTCCAAGGTGCCTTTGCCACTCCCAAGTGCACCTCTGACACTCGCAGGCACACCTCCTGATACTTCCAGGTACACCTCAGACACTCCCAGGTACATCGCCGACACTCCAGGTACACCTCTTGCTTGCTCCAGTACACCTCTGACACTCCTAGGTACCTCTGACACTCCCAGGTACACCTCCGACACTCCCAGGTACACTCCCAAGGCATCTCAGACCTCCCAGGTACACCTCTCAGCACTAACAGGTACACCTCTGACACTCCCAGGTACACCTCTGACACTACTAGGTACATCTATGACACTCCCAGGTACTCCATTGACACTCCTGGTACAACCCTGACCTCCCCGGTGCACCTCTGACACACCCAGGTACACCTGACACTCACCAGGTACTCAGACCTCCCAGGTACACCCCAGACACTCAGGTACACCCCAGACACTCCCAGGTACACTTCACCTCGCAAGTCCACCTCCGACCTCCAAGGTATACCTCTGACACTACCAGGTACACCTCTGACCTCTCAGGTACACCTCTGACACTCCCAGGTACTCCACTGACATTCCCTGGTGCACCTCTGACACTCCCAGGTACACGTCCAACACTCCCAGATACATCTCTGACCCTCCCAGGCCCTCTGCCTCCCAGGTACACCTCTGACCTCCCAGGTAACCTCCGATACTCCCAGGTACACCTCTGACACTCCTAGGTATTCCTCTGACACTCCTGGTACATCTCTGACACTCCCAGGTCACCACCACTGACCTCCCAGGTACACCGCTGTCACTGCCAAGTACACCTCAGACACTGCCTGGTACATCTCAGACACTCAAGGTACACCTCAGACACTCCAAGGTACACCTCTGACACTCCCAAGTGCACCTCTGACACTCCCAGGCACCTCCTGACACTCCCAGGTACACATCAGACTCTCCCAGGTACACTTCTCACACTCCCAGATACACCTCCGACACTCCCAGGTACAACTCTGACCTCCCAGGTAAACCTCCGATACCTGGGGTACACCTCTGACACTCCCAGTGAGACCTCTGACCTCCTGAGTGTCCTCTGACACTCCCTGGTACATCTCTGACACTCCCAGGTACACCTCTGACACTCCCAGGTACTCCAATGACACTACAAGTACACCTCAGACACTGCCAGGTACACCTCAGACACTGCCAGGTACACCTCAGTCACTGCCAGGTACACCTCCAGACACTGCCAGGTACACCTCAGACACTCCAAGATGCACCTCTGACACTCCCCTAGTGCACCTCTGACACTCCCAGGCACACCTCTGACACTCCCAGGTACACCTCAGGCACTCCCAGGTTCTGCTGACACTCCAGTTACACCTCTGACACTCCCAAGTCACACCTCTGACACTCCCAGGTACCTCCGACACTCAGGTACACCTCCGACACTCCCAGGTACACCTTCGACACTCCCAGGTACACTTCTCACACTCCAAGGTACACCTCGGACCTCCCAGGTGCAACTCCGACACTCTCAGGTAAACCTCTGATACTCCTAAGTACACCGACATCCACGCACACCTCTGACCTCCTAGGTATTCCTCTGACACTCCCTGGTACATCTCTCACTCCCAGGTACACCTCAGACACTCCTGGTACACCTCCAACACTCCCAAGTGCCTCTTTCACCCTGGTTCTCCCCTGCCCTCCCAGGTACATCTCAGACACTCCCAGGTACACCTCAGACACTCCATGGTGCACCTCTGACATCCCAAGTGCACCAATGACCTCCCAGCACACCTCTAACATTCCCAGGTACACCTCAGACCCTCCAGGTATACCCGCTGACACTCCCAGGTACACCTCTGACCTCCCAAGTACACCTCTGAACTCCCAGGTACACTTCTTACACTCCCAGGTACACCTCCGACACTTCAGGTACACCTCTGACCTCCCCAGGCACAACTCTGACACTCCATGTTCGTCTGACACCCCAGGTACTCCACTGACACTCACAGGTACACCTCAGACACTCCCAGGTACACCAAAGACACTCCCAGGTACACCCCTGGAACCCTCCCAGGTACACTTCTCACATTCAGTACACCTCCACCTCCCCAGGTACCTCTGACACTCCCAGGTGCACCTCTGACACTCCCAGGTACACCTCTGAAACTCCCAGGTACACCTCTGACACTCCCAGGTACTCCACTGAGATTCCTGGTACACCTCAGACACTCCAGGTACATCTCTGACACTCCCAGTTACACCTCCTGACACTCAGGTACACCTCTGACACTCCCAGGTACACCTTCGATACTCCCAGGTACACCTCTGACACTCCTAGGTATTCGCTGACACTCCTGGTACATCTCTACACTCCCAGGTACACCGCATACACTGCCAGGTACACCTCAGACACTGCCAAGTAGACACTCCAGGTACACCTCAGACACTCCAAGTGCACCTGTGACACTCCAAGTGCACCTCTGACACTCCCAGGCACACCTCTGACCTCCCAGGTACACCTCAGACATTCCCAGGTACACCGTGACACTCCCAGGTACACCCCTGACCTCCCAAGTTAACCTCTGACACTCCAGGTACACCTCCGACAAACCCAGGTACACCAACCTCCTATTACATCTCACACTCCCGGGTACACCACCGACACTCCCAGGTACAACTCCGACACTCTCAGGTAAACCTCTGATACTCCTAAGTACACCTCTGACACTCCACGTACACCTCTGACACTCCTAGGTATTCCTCTGACACTCCTGGTACATCCTCCACCTCCCAGGTACCTCAGACACTCCCTGGTACACCTCCGACACTCCCAGGTACACCTCTTTCACCCCTGGTTCTCCCCTGCCACTCCCAGGTACATCTCAGACACTCCCAGGTACACCAGACACTCCCAGGTACACCTCTGAGCACTCCCAGATACACCTCAGACACCTCCTTAGGTACACCTCTGACACTCCCAGGTGCCTCAGACACTCCCAGGTACACCTCAGACACTCCCAGGCACACCTATGACACTCCCAGGTACACCGCTGACACTGCCAGGTACACCTCTGACACTCCATGTACACCTCCGACACTCCCAGGTACACTTCTGACACTCCCAGGTACACCTCCGACACTCCCAGGTACACCTCTGACACTCCCAGGTACACCTCTGACACTCCCAGGTACACCTCCGATACTCCCAGGTACACCTCTGACACTCCCAGGTACACCTCTGAAACTCCTAGGTACTCCTCTGTCACTCCCTGATACACCTATAACACTCCCAGGTGCACCGCTGACACTCCCAGTGTGTGAGTGATTGTCAGACCAAACCTTACATCCCAGAATTATGCCGCATATAACAGCAAGAGCACTGCAGACCTCGTGGTACCACCACATTCCGGGTTGACACACCTCAGATCGACCAAGGACTTGACCTCGCCCGCTAATGACGTGAGCCGGGTGACCTACAACCACCTAGCCAAGATACCTGGCCAGGACCACACCTGCACACAACCACCAGATCAAACCAGTTTAGTGTTAATTGTTGAGTCCAGAAGCCTGCTGGGCCGACCCATATAAAGGCCTACAGTCCGTCCACGAGGCATTATCATTATCATTATCATTCTGACTCTGGTCATACTGATTCTCATTCTGGTTGCTGTCATCTCCCTCCGTTCGGGTCGTCACTCGGTTCACTAAGCAGAGTCACGCACGTCCCCTCCCCAGGTCAGAACCTCCTGCCAGACCACGGCATCGCCAGCTAAGCGAACTCCCATGGAGGCAGCCCAGCCAGCAATCACTGGGCCTACGTCAGTGTACACGTGAGTCTTGTCCAGAACGTCCCAGGGTGAGTTACCTACTGTGGAAGTGTATTCATTCAGGTGTGTCTGAGAGTCAGTGTCAAGTAACGTAAAGCATAATGTGTTAGTACCCCATTATAATAGTGATATTAATGTTGCATGTCATTGAGTGAAGTAATAAATAGTTGTATCAAAGGTGTTTAACAAGTTGTCCCTTTAAGTGATATATGTGTATTGACATACGAGATAAGATAAGCGTAGTGACGCTGTGCAAATAACATCAGGCCACGCTACCAAGTTTCCTATCTTTACATTCCTACTCTATACTTCCCTACCTATATATGTAATTCTCTTCTTGATTTTGTCTCATTACACCAGGTACACCCCAGACACTGCCAGGTACACCTCAGACAATGCCAGATACACCTCAAACACTCCCAGTTACACCTCAGACACTCCATGGTGCACCTGGCACTCCCAAGTGCACCAATGACACTCCCAACACACCTCTAACATTCCCAGGTACACCTCAGACACTCCCAGGTATACCGCTGACCCTCAGGTACACCTCTGACCTCCCAAGTACACCTCTGACACTCCCAGGTACCTTCTTACACTCCCAGGTACACCTCCGACACTTCCAGGTACACCTCCGGCACTCCAGGTACAACTCTGACACTCCCATGTACACGTCTGACACCCCAGGTACTCCACTGACACTCACCAGGTACACCTCAGACACTCCCAGGTTGCACCAAAGACACTCCCAGGTACACCCAGACACTCCCAGGTGCACTTCTCACATTCATAGAGTACACCTCCGACACTCCCAGGTACACCTCTGACACTCCCAGGTACACCTCTGACACTCCCAGGTCCACCTCTGAAACTCCCAGGTACACCTCTGACCTCCCAGGTACTCCACTGAGATTCCCTGGTACACCTCAGACACTCCCAGGTACATCTCTGAGCCTCCCAGGTACACCTCTGGCCTCCCCAGGTACACCTCTGACACTCCCAGGCCTTCCGATACTCCCAGGTACACCTCTGACACTCCCTAGGTATTCTGCTGACACTCCTGGTACATCTCTGACACTCCCAGGTACACCGCATACACTGCCAGGTACACCTCAGACACTGCCAAGTACACCTCAGACACTCCAGGTCACACCTCAGACACTCCAAGGTGCACCTGTGACCTCCCAAGTGCACCTCTGACACTCCCAGGCACACCTCCTCCCCAGGTACACCCTCAAGACATTCCCAGGTACCGCTGACACTCCCAGGTACACCTGACACTCCCAAGTACACCTCTGACACTCCCAGGTACACCTCCGACAAACCAGGTACACCAACACTCCTAATTACACTTCTCACACTCCCGGTACACCACCGACACTCCCAGGTACAACTCCGACACTCCCAGGTAAACCTCCGATACTCCTAGGTACACCTCTGCACTCCCAGGTGCACCTCTGACACTCCTAGGTATTCCTCTGGACACTCCTGGCACACCTCTGACACTCCCAGGTACACCTCCTGACACTCCCCAGGCACATTTACACTCCCAGGCACACCTCCTGACTCTCCCAGGTACACTCTCTCTGACACTCCCAGGTCACCTCTGACACTCCCAGGTACACCCGTGACACTCCCAGGTACACCTCTGACACTCCCAGGTACACCGCAGACACTCTCAGGTACACTTCTCACACTCCCAGGTACACCTCTGACACTCCTAGGTACTCCTCTGTCACTCCCTGATACACGTCTAACACTCCCAGGTACACCGCTAACACTCCAACGTCCACCGCTGACACTGACAGGTACATCTCAGACACTGCCAGGTACACCTCAGACACTGCCAGGTACACCTCAGACACTCCCAGGTACACCTCAGTCTTCCCAGGTACACCTCCGACACTCCCAGGTACACCTCCGACACTCCCAGGCACACCTCTGACACTCCCAGATACATCTATGACACTCCCAGGTACACCTCTGACACTCCCAGGTACATCTCTGACACTCCCAGGTACTCCAGTGACACTCCCTGGTACATCCCTGACACTCCGAGGTACACCTCTGACACTCCCAGGTACACTTTTGACACTCCCAGGTAATCCACTGACGTTCCCTGGTACACATCTGACACTCCCAGGTACACGTCCAACACTCCCAGATACATCTCTGACACTCCCAGGTACATCTCTGACACTCCCAGGTACACCTGTGACACTCCCAGGTATACCTCTGACACTCCCAAGTACTCCACTGACATTCCCTGGTACACATCTGACACTCCCAGGTACACGTCCAACACTCCCAGATACATCTCTGACACTCCCAGGTACATCTCTGACTCTCCCAGGTACACCTCTGACACTCCCAGTTACACTTTTGACACTCCCAGGTACTCCACTGACATTCCCAGGTACACCTCTGACACTCCCAGGTACACCGCTGACACTGCCAGGCACATCTCCGACACTCCCAGGTACACCTCTGACACTCCCAAGTACTCCACTGACATTACCTGGTACACATCTGACACTCCCAGGTACACGTCCAACACTCCCAGATACATCTCTGACACTCCCAGGTACATCTCTGACACTCCCAGGTACACCTGTGACACTCCCAGGTACACCTCTGACACTCCCAGGTACACCTCCGATAATCCCAGGTACACCTCTGACACTCCTAGGTATTCCTCTGACACTCCCTGGTACATCTCTGACACTCCCAGGTACACCGCCACACCCCCAGGCACACCCCGGCTGACACTGCCAGGTACACCTCAGACACTGCCAGGTACTCCCAGACACCACCAGGTACACCTCAGACACTCCCAGGCACAATCTCAGACACCCAAGGTGCACCTCTGACACTCCCAAGTGCAATTCCTCTGACACTCCCAGTAGCACCTCTGACACTCCCATGTACACCTCTGACACTCCTACATATGTCACCTGTCCTCCCTGATACACCTCTAACACTCCCAGGTGCCCATGGCCTCCCAGGTACACTGCTGACACTGCCAGGTACACCTCAGACACTCCCAGGTACACCTCAGACACTCCAAGGTGCACCTCTGACACCTCCCAAGTACACCTCTGACACTCCCAGGTACACCTCCAGCCTCCCAGGTGCACCTCCGACACTCCCAGGTACATCTTACACTCCCAGGTGCACCCTCCGACTCTCCCAGGTACACCTCTGACACTCCCAGGTCACCTCTGACACTCCCAGGCACACCCGTGACACTCCCAGGTACACCTCTGACACCCCAGGTACACTGCAGACACTCCCAGGTACCTTCTCACACTCCCAGGTACCTCTGACTCCTAGGTGCTCTCTGTCACTCCCTGATACGTCTACTCCCAGGTACCGCTAACACTCCCAGGTCCTGCTGACACTGACAGGTACACCTCAGACACTGCCAGGTACACCTAAGACACTGCCAGGAACACCTCCAGACACTCCCAGGTACCTCAGTCACTCCCAGGTACCTCCAACACTCCCAGGTACACCTCCGACCTCTCCCAGGTACACCTCCTGACACTCCCAGGTCACATCTGTGAGCCTCCCAGGTACACCTCTGACACTCCCAGGTACTCCGTGACCTCCCTAGTACACCCCTGACACTCCGAGGTACACCTCTGACCTCCCAGGTACACTTTTGACCTCCCAGGTACTCCGTGACATTCCCTGGTACCACATCTGACACTCCCAGGTACACGTCCAACACTCCCAGATACATCTCTGACACTCCAGGTACCTCTGACACTCCCAAGTACTCCTGACATTCCCTGGTACACATCTGAGCACTCCCAGGTACACGTCCAGCACTCCCAGATACATCTCTGACCTCCCAGGTACATCTCTGGCTCTCCCAGGTACACCTCTGACCTCCCAGGTACCACTGCACTCCCAGGTGCTCCACTGACATTCCTGGTACACCTCTGGCCTCCCGGTACACCATGGCCAGGTATGTCTCCGACACTCCCAGGTACACATCTGACCTCCCAAGTACTCACTGACATTCCCTGTGGTACATCTGACCTCCCAGGTACCGTCCAACACTCCCAATGCATCTCTGACACTCCCAGGTACACCTCAGACATTCCCAGGTACTGCCCCAGCACTCCCAGGTACACCCCTGACCTCCCAAGTACACCTCTGACCTCCCAGGTACACCTCCGACAAACCCAGGTACACCTGTACTCCTGGTGCACTTCTCCACTCCCGGGTACACCACCGACACTCCCAGGTACAACTCCGACACTCCCAGGTAAACCTCCATACTCCTAGGCACACCTCTGACACTCCCAGGTGCACCTCTGCACACTCCTAGGTATTCCTCTGACACTCCCTAGTACATCTCTGACACTCGCAGGTACACCTCAGACACTCCTGGTACACCTCTGACACTCCCAGGTACACCTCTTTCACTCCTGGTTCTCCCCTGACCTCCCAGGTGCCTCAAGCACTCCAGGTACCTCAGACACTCCCAGGTACACCTCCTGACACTCCCAGGTACACCTCAGACACTCCTAGGTACACCTCTGACACTCCCAGGTACACCCTCTCCACTCCCAGGTACTCATGGCACTCCCTGGTACTTCTCTGAAACTCCCAGGTACACCCCTGACACTCCCAGGTACACCTCCGACACTCCCAGGTACCTCCTGACCTCCCAGGTTCTCCACTGACATTCCCAGGTACACCTCACGCACTCCCAGGTACCGTCCAACACTCCCAGACACACCTCTGACCTCCCAGGTACATCTCTGACCTCCCAGGTACACCTCTGACACCCCCCAGGTACCTCTGACCTCCCAGGTGCCTCTGACACTGCCAGGTACCTCAGAAACTCCCAGGTACACCTCAGACACTCCAAGGTGCACCTCTGGCCTCCCAAGTGCCTCTGACACTCCCAGGCACACCTCTGACACTCCCAGGAACACCTGAGACACTCCCAGGTGCCAACCTCCCAGGTACACCTCTGACCTCCCAAGTGCACCTCTGACACTCCCAGGTGCACCTCCGACACTCCCAGGTACACCTCAGACACTCCCAGGTACCTTCTTACACTCCCAGGAACACCTCCGACTCTCCCAGGTACACCTCTAGCACTCCCGTTTACCTCTGACCTCCCAGGTACACCTTTGATCCCAGGTACACCTCTGACCTCCCAGGTACTCCACTGACATTCCCTGGTACCCCTGACACTCCAAGGTACACCTGTGACACTCCCAGGTACACCCCAGACACTCCCAGGGACACTTTTCACACTCCAGGTACACCTCTGACACTCCTAGGTACTCCTCTGACACTCCCTGATACACGTCTAAGCTCCCAGGTACACCGCTGATGCTCCCAGGTACACCGTTGACACTGCCAGGTACCTCAGACACTGCCAGGTACACCTCAAACACTGCCAGGTACACCTCAGACACTCTCAGGTACACTCAGTCACTCCAGGTGCACCTCTGACACTCCCAAGTGCACCTCCTGACACTCCCAGGCACAGTTCTGACACCCAGGTACACCATGGACACTACCAGGTACCTCCAGACACTCCCAGGCACACCTCCGACACTCCCAGGTACACCGCTCCCAGCCTCCAGGTTCTCCACTGACATTCCCTGGTACCTCTGACACTCCCAAGTACACATCCAACTTACTCCCAGATACGCCTCTGCTGCTCCCAGGTACATCTCTGACACTCCCAGGTACACCTCTGATGCAGTGCACCTCTGACCTCCCAGGTACACCTCCGATGCTCCATGTACACCTCTGACACTCCCAGGTACACTTCTGCCTCCTACGTGCTCGTCTGTCACTCCTGATACACTCACTCCCCAGGTGCCGCTTGACACTCCCAGGTACATGCTGACACTGCCAGGTACACCTCAGACACTCCCAGGTACCTCAGACACTCCAAGGTGCACCTCTGACACTCAAGTACACCTCTGACACTCCCAGGTACACCTCCGACACTCCCAGGTACCTCCGACACTCCCAGGTACACTTCTTACACTCCCAGGTACACCTCCGACTCTCCCAGGTACCTCTGGCCTCCCAGGTCACCTCTGGCACTCCCAGGTACACCCGTGACACTCCCAGGTACACCTCTGACTCCCAGGTACACTGCAGACACTCCCAGGTACACTTCTCACCTCCTAGGTACACCTCTGACCTCTCGTGCTCCTCTGTCACTCCCTGATACCGTCTGCCTCCCAGGTACACCGCTAACATCCCCAGGTCCACCGCTGACACTGACAGTACACCTCCAGACACTGCCAGGTACACCTCAGACACTGCCAGGTACGCCTCAGACCTCCCAGGTACACCTCAGTCACTCCCAGGTACCTCCGACCTCCCAAGTACACCTCCGACCTCCCAGGTACACCTCTGCCTCCCAAGTACATCCTTGACACTCCCAGGTACACCTCCGACACTCCCAGGTACACTTTTGACATTCCCAGGTGCTCCGGTGACATTCCTGGTACATCTGACACTCCCAGGTACACGTCCACACTCCCAGATACATCTCTGACCTCCCAGGTTCATCTCTGACACTCCAGGTACCTGTGACCTCCCAGGTACCTCCTGACCTCCCAAGTACTCCACTGACATTCCTGGTACATCTGACTCTCCCAGGTGCACGTCCAACACTCCCAAATACATCTCTGACACTCCCAGGTGCCTCTCTGGCTCTCCCAGGTACACCTCTGACCTCCCAGGTACACTTTTGACACCCCAGGTACTCACTGACATTCCCTGGTACCTCTGACACTCCCAGGTACACCGCCCAGCCTGCCAGGTACATCTCCGACACTCCCAGGTACACCTCTGACACTCCCAAGTACTCCACTGACATTCCCTGGTACACCTCAGACACTCCCAGGCACACCCTTGACACTCCCAGGTACACCGCTGACACTGCCAGGTACACCTATGACACTCCATGTACACCTCCGACACTCCCAGGTACACCTCTGACATTCCCAGGTACTCCACTGACACTCCCTGGTACACCCCTGACTCCCAGGTACACCTCCGACACTCCCAGGTACACCTCTGACCTCCCAGGTTCTCCACTGACATTCCTGGTACACCTCTGACACTCCCAGGTACACATCCAATACTCCCAGATACGCCTCTTACTCCCAGGTACATCTCTGACCTCCCAGGTACACCTCTGAGCACCCCAGGGTACACCTCTGACCTCCCAGGTACCTCCGATACTCCCATGTACACCTTTGACACTCCCAGGTACACCTCTGACACTCCCCTCGTGCTCGTCTGTCACTCCTGATACACCTCTAACACTCCCAGGTACACCCTGACACTGCCAGGTACATCTCCGACACTCCCAGGTACACCTCTGACCTCCCAAGTACTCCACTGACATTCCCTGGTACACATCTGACACTCCCAGGTACAGGTCCAACACTCCCAGATACATCTGACACTCCCAGGTACATCTCTGACACTCCCAGGTACACCTGTGACACTCCCAGGTACACCTCCTGACACTCCCAGGTACACCTCCGATAATCCCAGGTACACCTCTGACCTCCTAGGTATTCCTCTGACACTCCCTGGTACATCTCTGACACTCCCAGGTACACCGCTGACCTCCCAGGTACAGCTGACACTGCCAGGTACACCTCAGACACTGCCAGGTACTCCTCCAGACACTACCAGGTACACCTCAGACACTCCCAGGTACACCTCAGACACTCAAGGTGCACCTCTGGCCTCCCAAGTGCACCTCTGAGCCTCCAGACACCTCTGACACTCCCAGTGCACTTCAGACTCTCCCAGGTACACCGCTGACACTCCCAGGTACACCTCTGACACCCCCAAGTACACCTATGACACTCCCAGGTACACGTTTGACACTCCTGGTATTCCACTGACATTACCTGGTACACCTCTGACACTCCCAGGTACAGCTGACACAGGCAGGTACCTCCGACACTCCCAGGTACACCTCCTGACACTCCCAGGTACTCCACTGACACTCCCTGGTACACCCCTGACACTCCCAGGTGCACCTCCGACACTCCCTGGTACACCTCCTGACACTCCCAGGTTCTCCACTGACATTCCTGGTACACCTCTGACACTCCCAGGTACACGTCCAACCTCCCAGATACACCTCTGACACTCCCAGGTACATCTCTGATACTCCCAGGTACACCTCTGGCCTCCCAGGTACACCTCCTGACCTCCCAGGTACACCTCCAGCCTCCCAGGTACACCTCTGACACTCCCAGGTCACCTCTGACACTCCCTGGTGCTCCTCTGTCACTCCTGATACACCTCTAACACTCCCAGGTGCACCGGTGACACTCCCAAGACACCCGTGAGGTGAGTACACCTCTGACTCTCCTAGGTATTCCTCTGACACTCCCTGGTACATCTCAAGCACCCAGGTACACTTGGCCTCCCAGGTACACCTCTGACCTCCCTAGGTACTCCTCTGTCCTCCCTGATACACGTCTGCTCTCCCAGGTACACCGCTGACACTCCCAGGTACACCGCCGGCACTGCCAGGTACACCTCAGAACACTGCCAGGTACACCTCAGACACTGCCAGTCACACCTCAGACACTCCCAGGTACACCTCTCAGTCCTCCAAGGTGCACCTTTGACACTCCCAAGTGCACCTCTGACACTCCCAGGCACAACTCTGATGCTTCCAGGTACTCTAGACACTCCCAAGTACACCTTGACCGCCTCCCAGGTACACCTCCTAACACTCCCAAGTTACACCTCTGACATTCCCAGGTACACCTCTGACACTCCCAGGTACACCTCCGAAACTCCCAGGTACACTTTTACACTCCCAGGTGCATCTCAGACACTCCCAGGTACACCTCTGACACTGCAGGTACACCTCTGACACTCCCGGGTACCTCTGAGCACTACCAGGTACCTACTTGACCTCCCAGGTACTCCAATGACACTCCCTGGTGCATCCCTGACTCCCAGGTCACCTCTGACACACCCAGGTACACCTGTGACACTCCCAGGTCACCTCAGACACTCGCAGGTACACTTCACTCCGCAAGTACACCTCCGACCTCCCAGGTATACCTCTGACACTCCCAGGTACTCACTGACATTCCCTGGTACACCTCTGACCTCCCAGGTGCACGTCCAGCACTCCCAGATACATCTCTGACCCTCCCAGGTACCTCCCCTGAGCCTCCCAGGTACACCTCTGACACTCCCAGGTACACCTCTGAAACTCCTAGGTACTCTCTGTCACTCCTGATACCTCTGACACTCCCAGGTGCACCGCTGACACTCCCAGGTACACCTCTGACACTCCCAGGTACTCCACTGACATTCCCTGGTACCTCTGACACTCCCAGTACACGTCCAACACTCCCAGATACATCTGACCCTCCCAGGTACACCTCTGACACTCCCAGGTACCTCTGACACTCCCAGGTACACCTCTGGCTCCTAGGTACTCCTCTGTCCTCCTGATACACCTCACTCCCAGGTGCACCCTGCACTCCCAGGTACCTCAGACACTGCCAGGTACACCTCAGACATGCCAGATACACCTCAGACACTCCCAAGTGCACCTGTGACCTCCCAGGCACACCTCTAACATTCCCAGGTACACCTCAGACACTCCCAGGTATGCCATGACACTCCCAGGTACACCTCTGCCTCCCAAGTACACCTCCGACCTCCAGGTACACCTCTGGCCTCCCAGGCTGCTCTGACACTCCCATGTCACGTCAGACACCCCCAGGTACTCCACGACACTCCCAGGTACACCTCAGACACTCCCAGGTACACAAAGACACTCCCAGGTACACCCCTGACACTCCCAGGTGCACTTCTCACATTCGCAAGTACACCTACGACACTCCCAGGTACACCTCCGAGCACTCCCAGGTACACCTCTGACACTCCCAGGTACACCTCTGAAACTCCCAGGTACATCTCTGGCCTCCCAGGTACACCTCTGACACTCCCAGGTACCTCAGACACTCCCAGGTGCACCTCAGACACTCCATGGTGCCTCCTGGCCTCCCAAGTGCACAGCTGACACTCCAGGCACACCTCTAACATTCGCAGGTACACCTCGAACACTCCCAGGTATGCCGCTGACACTCCCCCAGGTACACCTCTGACTTGCTCCAAGTACACCTCCGACACTCCCCAGGTACACCTCCCAGCCTCCCAGGTACCAACTCTGACACTCCCATGTGCACGTCTGACACCCCCAGGTGCTCCACTGACTCTCACCAGGGCACCTCAGACACTCCCGTGCCACCAAAGACACTCCCAGGTACACCCCAGACACTCCCAGGTGCACTTCTCACATTCTTAAGTTACACCTACGACACTCCCGTACCTCCTGACCTTGCTCCCAGGTACTCACCCCAAGTCCCTGGTACACCTCAGGCTCTCCCAGGTACATCTCACAACCTCCCAGGTACCTCCCCCAACACTCCCAGGCACCTCTGGCCTCCCAGGCACACCCCGTGCTCCCAGGTACAACTCTGGCACTCCTGGGCCATTCCTCTGACACTCCCTGGTACATCTCTGGCAACACTCCCAGGTACATCGCCCCAGTGGCTTACTGCCAGGCACCTCGAACACTGCCAGGTACACCTCAGACACTCCCAGGTACACCTCCAGACTTTCTCCAAGGTGCACCTGCTGTGTTGCTCAAGTGCACCTCTGACACTCCCAGGCACACCTCCTGGCCTCCCAGGTGCACCTCAGACATTTCCAGGTACACCACTTCCAGCCTCCCAGGTACACCCTGACACTCCCCAAGTACACCTCCTGACACTCCCAGGCACCTCCGACAAACCCAGGTACACCAACACTCCCTGGGTACATTTCTCACACTCCAGGTACACCACCGACTTCACTCCCAGGTACAACTCAACCTCCCCAGGTAAACCTCCCGATACTCCTGGTACCTCTGACATTCCCAGGTGCACCTCTGACACTCTAGGTATTCTCTGACACTCCCTGGTTACATCTCTGACACTGCTGGTACCTCGAACACTACCTGGTACACCTCTGACACTCCCAAATTTTTACCTCTTTTTCACTCCCTAGTTTCTCCCTAATGCTCCCAGGTACCTCCAAACACTCCCAGGTACACCTCAGGCACTCCCAGGTACACCTCTGACACTCCCAGATACACCTCAGGTACTCCTAGGCACACCTCTGGCCTCCCAGGTACACCTCTCACACTCCCAGGCACTCATGTGACCTCCTGGTACTTCTCTGGCTCCCGGGTACACCCTGACACTCCCAGGTACACCTCCGACACTCCCAAGTACACCTCCTGGCCTCCCCAGGTTCTCACTGACATTCCCAGGTACCTCCTGACACTCCCCAGGTGCGTCCAACACTCTGAATACCTCTGACGCTCCCAGGCCATCTCTGACACTCCCAGGTACACCTCTGACACCCAGGTACACCTCTGACACTCCCAGGTACCTCCCGTACTCCCAGGTACACCTCCTTTTTAGGCCTCAGACACTGCCAGGTACACCTCCAGGCTTGCTGCAGGCCCACACCTGTGAACACTCCCAAATGCACCTCAGACACTCAATGTGCCTCTGACACTCCCAAGTGCACCTCCCCCAGCACTCCCAGGCACACCTCCTGACACTCCCAGGAACACCTCAGACACTCCCCAGGTACACCATGACACTCCCAGGTGCACCTCTGACACTCCCAAGTACACCTCTGACACTCCCAGGTACACCTCCGACACTCCCAGGTACCCACTCCAGACACTCCCAGGTACACTTCTTACACTCCCAGGAACACCTCCGACTCTCCCCAGGTACACCTCTGGCCTCCCAGGTGCACCTCTGACACTCCCAGGTACATAGCCCCGAGCCTCCCAGGTGCACCTCTGACACTCCCACGTGCTCCACTGACATTCCTGGTGCACCCCCTGACACTCCAAGGTACCTCTGACCTCCCAGGTACCCAGACACTCCCAGGTACACTTTTCACACTCCCAGGTACACCTCTCAGCACCCCCAGGTACACCAGACACTGCCAGGTGCACCTCCCAAGAACACTGCCAGGTACACCTCCAGGCACTCTCAGGTACCCACCTCCAGTCACTCCAAGGTGCACCTCTTACACTCCCAAGTGCACCTCTGACACTCCCAGGCACAGTTCTGACACTCCCAGGTACACCATGGTGCACTACCAGGTACACCTCCAGACACTCCCAGGCACACTATTGACACTCCCCAGGTACACCGCTGACACTGCCAGGTACCTCTGACACTCAAAATGTGCACCTCGACAATCCAGGTACACCTCTGACATTCCAGGTGCTCCCACTGACGCCCTGGTACACCCCTGACACTCAGGTACACCTCCGACACTCCCAGGTACATCCCGCTTACTCCCAGATACGCCTCTAACACTCCAGGTACATCTCTGACACTCCCAGGTACACCTCTGACACCCCGAGGTACCTCCTGACACTCCCAGGTACACCTCCGATACTCCCATGTACCTCTGCCTCCCAGGTACCTTCGATACTCCCAGGTACACCTCTGGCTTACTCCTAGGTATTCCTCTGACCTCCCTGGTACATCTCTGACGCACTCCCAGGTACATCGCTGACACTGCTGCAGGTACCTCCAGACACTGCCAGGTACACCTCGGGCTGCTCCCAGGTACCTCAGACACTCCAAGGTGCACCTGTGAGCACTCAAAGTGCACCTCTGGCTTGCTCCAGGCACACCTCTGACACTCCCAGGTACACCTCAGACATTCCCAGGTACACCGCTGACACTCCCAGGTACACCCCCTGACACTCCAAGTACACCTCCCCTGACACTCCCAGGCACACCTCCGACAAACCCAGGTACACCAACACTCTGGGTACATTTCTCACACTCCCAGGTGCACACCACCGACACTCCCAGGTACAGCTCCGACACTCCCAGGTAAACCTCCGATACTCCCTAGGCACACCTCTGACATTCCAGAGTGCACCTCTGACACTCTAGGTATTCCTCTGACACTCCCTGGTACATCTCTGACACTCACGCAGGTACACACTCAGAGCACTAGCTGGTACACCTCTGGCACTCCCATTTTCCTCTTTCACTCCTGGTTCTCCCCTGGCTTGCTCCCAGGTACACCTCAAGCTTTGCTCCCAGGTACACCTCAGACACTCCCAGGTGCACACCTCGGCTTGCTCCCAGATACACACCTCCAGGCACTCCTAGGTACACCTCCTGACACTCCCAGGTACCTCTACACTCCCAGGTACTCATGTGACACTCCCTGGTACTTCTCTGACACTCCCAGGGTACACCCCTGACACTCCAGGTACCTCCGACACTCCCAAGAGTACACCTCTGGCTTGCTCCCAGGTTCTCCACTGACATTCCAGATACACCTCCCCGAGCCTCCCAGGTACCGTCCACTCCCAGATACACCTCTGACACTCCCAGGTACATCTCTGACACTCCCAGGTGCACCTCTGACACCCAGGTACCTCTGGCCTCCCAGGTACACATCCGTGCTCCCAGGTACACCTCTGGCTTTGGTACACCTCAGACACTGCCAGGTGCACCTCCAGACACTGCCAGGTACACCACAGACACTCCCGTGCACCTCAGACACTCCAATGTGCACCTCTGACACTCCCAGGAGTGCACCTCTGACACTCCCAGGCACCCACCTCTGACTCCCAGGAACACCTCAGACACTCCCAGGTACACCGCTGACACTCCCAGGCACACCTGACACTCCCAGTACCTCCTGACACTCCCCAGGTACACCTCCACGACACTCCCAGGTACACTCGGACACTCCAGGTTACACTTCGCACTCCCAGGAACACACCTCCAGGCGCTCTCCCAGTTGCACCTCCTGACACTCCCCAGGTGCACCTCTGACACTCCCAGGTGCACCTTTGACACTCCCAGGTGCACCTCTGACACTCCCGTACTCCACCTGACATTCCCTGGTACACCCCTGACACTCCCAGGTACACCTCTGACACTCCCCAGGTACACCCAGACACTCCAGGTACACTTTTCACCTCCCAGGTACACCTCTGGCTTGCTCCTGGGTGCTCCTCTGTCAATCCTGATACGTCTAACACTCCCAGGTACACCGCTGACACTCCCAGGTACACCATGACACTCCCAGGTACACCGTTGACACTGCCAGGTACACCTCCAGACACTGCCAGGTACACACTCCAGACACTGCCAGGTACACCTCAGACACTCTCAGGTACCTCAGTCACTCCAAGGTGCACCTCTTACACTCCCAAGTGCCTCCTGACACTCCCAGGCACAGTTCTGACACTCCAGGTACCTGGGCACTACACAGGCACACCTCAGACACTCCCAGGCACACTATTGACACTCCCAGGTGCACCGCTGACACTGCCAGGTGCACACCTCCTGACACTCCCATGTTACACCTCCGACACTCCCAGGTACACCTCCTGACATTCCCAGGTACTCACTGGCTTCTGGTACAACACTCCCAGGTGCACCTCCGACACTGAGTACACATCCACTTACTCCCAGATACGCCTCACCTCCCAGGCCCATCTGACACTCCCAGTACCTCTGACACCCAGGTACCTCCCCAACACTCCCAGGTACACCTCCCGATACTCCCATGTACACCTCTGCCTCCCAGGTACACCTCCCGTACTCCCATAACACACCTCACTCCCTGATACACCTCTGCTGCTCCCAGGTACTGCCTGACACTGCCAGTACACCTCAGGCACTCCCAAGTACACCTCCAGGCACTCCCAGGTGCACCTCTGACACTCCCAAGTACACCTCTGACACTCCCAGGTACACCTCCGACTTGCTCCCAGGTACACCTCCACGGCTTGCTCCCAGTACACTTCTTACACTCCCATGTACACCTTCGACTCTCCCGTACACCTCTGACACTCCCAGGTCACCTCTGACACTCCCAGTACCGTGACACTCCCAGGTACACCTCTGCACTCCCAGGTACACCGCAGACACTCCCAGGTACACTTCTCACACTCCCAGGTACCTCTGACATTCCCAGGTACACCTCAGACACTCCCAGGTACCTCAGACACTCCATGGTGCCTCTGTCACTCCCAAGTGCACCTATGACACTCCCAGGCACACCTCTAACATTCCCAGGTACCTCGGACACTCCCAGGTATCCCGCTGACAATCCCAGGTACACCTCTGACACTCCAAGTACACCTCCGACACTCCCAGGTACACCTCTGACACTCCCAGGTACAAATCTGACACCTCCCATGTACACGTCAGACACCCCAGGTACTCCACTGACACTCAGGTACACCTCAGACACTCCCAGGTACACCTCAGACACTCCAGGTACCACAAGACACTCCCAGGTACACCCCAGACACTCCCAGGTACACTTCTCACACTTCATAAGTACACCTGACACTCCCAGGTACACCTCTGACACTCCCAGGTACACCTCTGACCTCCCAGGTACCTCTGAAACTCCCGGTACATCTCTGACACTCCCAGGTACACCTCTGACATTCCCAGGTGCACTCAGACACTCCCAGTACACCTCAGACACTCCATGGTGCACCTCTGACACTCCCAAGTGCACCTTTGACACTCCCAGGCACCTCTAACATTCCCAGGTACACCTCGGACACTCCCAGGTATACCGCTGACACTCCCAGGTACACCTCTGACACTCCCAAGTACACCTCCGACACTCCCGTCTGACACCCCAGGTGCTCCACTGACTCTCAGGGTACACCTCAGACACTCCCAGGTACACCAAAGACACTCCCAGGTTCTAGACACTCCCAGGTACACTTCTCACATGCACCAAGTACACCTACGACACTCCCAGGTACCTCTGACACTCCCTGGTGCTCCACACGAGATTCCCTGGTACCTCGGACACTCAGGTACATCTCTGACCTCCCAGGTACACCTGACACTCCCAGGTACACCTCTGACACTCCAGGTACACCTTCGATACTCCCAGGTTTCAACACTCCCTGGTATTTCTGACACTCCCTGGTACATCTCTGAGCTCCCAGGTACATCCTGACACTGCCAGGTACACCTCAGACTGCCCAGGTACACCTCAGACACTCAAGGTGCACCTGTGACACTCAGGTGCACCTCTGACACTCCCAGCACACCTCCCAGCACTCCCAGGTACACCTCAGACATTCCCAGGTACACCACCAGACACTCCCAGGTGCCCCCTGACACTCCCAAGTACACCTCCTGACATTCTCAGGCACACCTCCGACAAACCCAGGTACACCAACACTCTGGGTACATTTCTCTCACACTCCCGGTACACCGACACTCCCAGGTACAACTCCACGCTCCCAGGTAAACCTCCGATGCTCTAGGTACACCTCTGACATTCCCAGGTGCCCTCTGACACTCCTAGGTATTCTCTGACACTCCCTGGTACATCTCTGACACTCGAGGCACACCTCCAGACACTACCTGGTACACCCTGACACTCCCAGGTACACCTCAGACACTCCCAGGTACACCTCTGACACTCCTAAGGTACCTCAGACACTCCCTAGGTACACCTCTGACACTCCCAGGTACACCTCTCCACACTCCCAGGTACTCATGTGACACTCCTGGTACTTCTCTGACACTCCCAGGTACACCCCTGACTCTCCCAGGTGCACCTCCGACCTCTCCCAAGTACCTCTGACACTCCCAGGTTCTCCACTGACATTCCCGGGTACACCTCTGACACTCCCAGGTACGTCCAACACTCCAGATACACCTCCTGACACTCCCAGGCTGTCTGACACTCCCAGGTACCTCTGACACCCCAGGTACACCTCTGACACTCCCAGGTACACCTCCGATACTCCCAGGTACCTCTGACACCCCCAGGTACACCTCAGACACTGCCAGGTACACCTCAGACACTGCCAGGTACACCTGAACCTCCCAAGTGCACCTCAGACACTCAATGTGCACCTCTGACACTCCCAGTGCACCTCTGACACTCCCAGGCACACCTCTGACCTCCCAGAACACCTCAGACCCTCCTAGGTACACCGCCGGCACTCCAGGTACACCTCTGACTCCCAAGTACACCTCCTGACCTCCCAGGTCCACCTCCGGCACTCCCAGGTACTCAGACACTCCAGGTACCCTTCTTACACTCCCAGGAACACCTCCGACTCTCCAGGTACACCTCTGCACTCCCAGGTGCACCTCTGACACTCCCAGGTACACCTTTGACACTCCCAGGTACACCTCTGACACTCCCACGTACTCACTGACATTCCCTGGTACACCCCTGACACTCCAGGTACACCTCTGACACTCCCAGGTTTACCCCCAGACACTCCCAGGTACACTTTTCACACTCCCAGGTACCTCTGACACTCCTGGGTGCTCCTCTGTCACTCCTGATGCACGTCTAACACTCCCAGGTACACCGATGACACTCCCAGGTACCTGGGTGACACTGCCAGGTACACCTCAGACACTGCCAGGTTACTCAGGCACTTCCAGGTACCTCAGACACTCTCAGGTACACCTCGGTCACTCAAGGTGCCTCTTGCTCAAGTGCACCTCTGAGCTCCCAGGCACAGTTCCAGCACTCCCAGGTACACCATAGACACTACCAGGCACATCACACTCCCAGATACGCCTCCTAACACTCCCAGGTACATCTCTGACACTCCCAGGTACCTCTGACACCCCGGTACACCTCTGACACTCCAGGTACACCTCCGTCTCCATGTGCACCTCCTAACACTCCCGGTACACCTCCGATACTCCCAGGTGCTCCTCGCTCCCTGATACCTCTAACACTCCCAGGTGCACCGCTTACCTCCCAGGTACCACTGTGACACTGCCAGGTACACCTCAGACACTCCCAGGTACACCTCAGACACTCCAGGTGCACCTCTGACCTCCCAAGTTACACCTCTGACACTCCCAGGTGCACCTCCGACACTCCCAGGTACCTCCGACACTCCAGGTACACCTTACACTCCCAGGTACACCTTCGACTCCCAGGTACACCTCTCACACTCCCAGGTCACCTCCTGACCTCCCAGGTACACCCGTGACACTCCCAGGCACACCTGAGCACTCCCAGGTACCTGCAGACACTCCCAGGTACACTTCTCACTCCCAGGTACACCTCTGACTTCCTCCTACTCCTCTGTCACTCCCTGATACACCTCTAACACTCCCAGGTACACCGCCTCCAACGTCACCGCCGACACTCCCAGGTACACTGCTGACACTGCCAGGCCTCAGACACTCCCAGGTACACCTCAGTCTTCCCAGGTACACCTCCGACCTCCCAGGTACACCTCCGACACTCCCAGGTACACCTCTGACACTCCCAGGCACATCTATGACCTCCCAGTTACACCTCTGACACTCCCAGGTACATCTCTGACACTCCCAGGTACTCCAGTGGCCTCCCTGGTACATCCCTGACACTCCGAGGTACACCTCTACACCTCCCAGGTACACTTTTGACACTCCCAGGTATCCACCTGACATTCCTGGTACACATCTGACACTCCCAGGTACCGTCCCAACACTCCCAGATACATCTGACACTCCCAGGTACATCTCTGACCTCCCAGTGCCTCCAGCACTCTGCATTACTCCTGAACTCCCAGGTACCCTGACCTCCAGGTACCTCACACTCCCAGGTACACCCTGACACTCCAGGTACACTTCCACTCCCAGGTACACCTCAACACTCCCAGGTGCCTCTGACACTCCTGGTACACCTCTGACACTCCAGGTACTCACTGACCTCCCTGTACACTCCCCAGGTACACCTCTGACCTCCCAGGTACACCTCTGACACTCCCAGGTACACCTCGGCACTCAGGTACTCCACCAGCATTCCTGGTACATCTCTGGCCTCCCAGGTACCTCCCAGCACTCCCAGGTACATCTGACCTCCCAGGTACACCTCCAGTCCCAGGTACACCTCTGACCTCCCAGTTCCGCCTCCAGAAACTCAGGTACAACTCTGACCTCCCAGTAAACCTCCGATACTCCCTAAGTGCACCTCTGACACTCCCAGGTACCTCTGACACTCCCTAGGTACACCTTTCCCCTCCTCAGGTACCTCTCCCACCTCCCAGGTTCTCCTGTGACACTCCCTGGTACTTCTCTGACACTCCCAGGTACACCTCGGACCTACCAGGTACCTCAACACTCCCAGGTACCTCTGACATTCCCAGGCACCTCTGACACCTGAGTACACGTCTGGCCTCCCAGGTATTGCCCACTCCCAGGCCTCCTGACATTTCCTGGTACACCCTGACCTCCCTGGTATCGTCCCCAGCTTCCATGGTACCTCTGACACTCCCAAGTACCTCCAGTCCTCCAGGTACACCTCTGACTCTCCCAGGTCACGCCTCCGGCACTCTCCCAGGTGCACTCCGGCACTCCCAGGTAAACCTCAGGTACTCCTGGGTACACCTCTGACCTCCCAGGTACACCTCTGACCTCCCAGTATTCCTCTGACAATCCCTGGTACCTCTGGCCTCCCCAGGTACACCTCTTTCACTCCCGGGTTCTCCCTGGCCTCCCAGGTCACCTCTTTCCTCCCGGGTTCTCCCCTGAGCCTCCCAGGCACCTCAGACACTCCCTGGAACACCTCAAGCTCCCAGGTACACCTCGAGCACTCCCAGGTACACCTCAGACACTCCCAGGCACCTCAGGCCTCCCAGGTGCCTTCTCACCTCTGCCAGTACACCTCCGACATTCCCAGGTACCTCTGCACCTCCCAGGTACGTGACACTCCCAGGTACACCTCTCACACTCCCAGGTACACCTCTGACCTCCCAGGTCTCCACCCAAGCATTCGTGGTACCTCTGACAGTCCCAGGTACACCGCTGACACTGCCAAGTACACCTCCGACACTCCCAGGAACACCTCCGACACTCCCAGGTACACTTCTCCACTCCCAGGTACACCTCCGACCTCCCAGGTACACCTCTGGCCACTCCCAGGTACACCTTTGACACTCCCTGTTACACCCCTGGCCTCCCAAGTACACCTCTGACTCTCCCAGGTACCCCAGACACTCCCAGGTACACTTCTCACACTCCTGGGTACATCTGACACTTCTAGGTGCTCCTCTGTCGGTCCCTGATACATCTAACCTCCCAGGCACAGCTCTGACCTCCAAGTACCTCAGACACTCCAGTGCACCTCTGGCCTCCCAAAGTGTGCCTCTGGCACTCCCAGGCACACCTCCTGACACTCTAGCCCACCTCAGACACTCCCAGGTACACATGCTTGCTCAGGTACACTTCTCCTCCCAGGTACACCTCCGACACTCCCAGGTACACCTCTGGCACTGCCAAGTACACCTCCCAACCTTCCAGGTACACCTCCAGACACTCCCAGGTACACCTCCGACCTCCCAGGTACACTTCTTACAATCCCAGGTACCTCCGTCACTCCCAATGCACCTTTGACACTCGCAGATACTCCACTGACATTCCATGGTACCTCTGACACTCCTGGGTACACCGCTGACACTGCCAGGTACACCTCCGACGCCCCTGACACCTCCGGCCTCCCAGGTACTGCCTCCCTCCCAGGTGCACCTCCGACCTCCCAGGTACCTCTGACACTCCCAGGTACACCTCTGACACCCAAAGGTACACCTCCTGACACTCCAGAGGTACCTCTTTCACTCCCTGGCTCCGTGACACTCCCAGGTACACCTCTGACACTCCCAGGTACCTTGAACACTGCCAGGTACACCTCAGACAATCCCAGGTACCTCAGACACTCCAAGGTGCACCCTGACACTCAAGTGCACCCCTGACACTCCCAGGCACACCTCAGCACTCCCAGGTACTCCACTGACCTCCCAGGTACCTCCCAGCACTCCCAGTTACACCTTGGCCTCCCAGCTACTGACATTCAGTAGTTCCCTGTCATGCTCCCAGGTACACCGCTGCAGCACCAGGTACACCTCCGACACTCCAGGAACACCTCAGGCACTCCCAGGTACACTTCTCCTGCTCCCAGGTGCACCTCCGACACTCCCAGGTACCTCTGACCTCCCAGGTACACCGCTGACATTCCAGGGTGCACCTCTGACACTCCTGCATTCTCAACTCTGACCTCCCAGGCACACCTCTGACACTCCCAGGTATGCCTCTGACACTCCCAATACACTGACACTCCTGTTACCCCTACACTCCCAGGCACAGCTCTGACACTCCCAGGTACCTCAGACACTCCAGGTGCCTCTGACACTCCCAAGTGTGCCTCTGACACTCCCAGGCACAAATGCTCCCAGTGCACCTCAGACACTCCCAGGTGCCGACCTCCCAGGTACACCTCTGACACTGCCAGTACCTCTGCCACTTCCCACACCTCCGACACTCCCAGGTACCTCCGACACTCCCAGGTGCCTTCTTATCCAGGTACACCTCCGACACTCCCAGGTACACCTCCGGCACTCCAAGTACCACCTTTGACACTCTGAATACTCACTGACATTCCATGGTGCACCTCTGGCCTCCCTAGGTACACCGCTGACACTGTAGGTGCCTCCCGACACTCCCCAGACACCTCCGACACTCCCAGGTACACTTCTCACACTCCCAGGTACACCTCCGACCTCCCAGGTACACCTCTGACCTCCCAGGTACACCTCTGACACCCCAAGGTACGCCTCTGCAGCTCCGAGGTACACCTCTTTCACTCCTGTTCTCCCGTGACACTCCCAGGTACACCTCTGACTTGCTCCCAGGTACACCTCAGACACTGCCAGGTACACCTCAGACAATCCCAGGTACACCTCAGACACTCCAAGGTGCACCTCTGGCACTCCCAAGTGCACCCCCAACACTCCCAGGCACACCTCTGAGCCTCCCAGGTACACCTCTGACACTCCCAGGTGCTCACTGGCCTCCCAGGTACACCTCGGCCTCCCAGGTACACCTTTGACCTCCCTACTTCACTGACATTCCAGGCACCTCTGCCAGCCTCCCAGGTAGCTGCCATTCTGGGTGCACCTCCGGCCTCCCAGGAACACCTCCGACACTCCCAGGTGCATCTCGCCTCCCAGGTACCTCCGACCTCCCAGGTACACCTCTGACACTCCCAGGTACACCGTGACACTCCAGGGTACACCTCTGACACTCCCAGGTGCACTTCTGACACTCCCAGGTACCACCTCTGACACTCCCAGGCACACCTCTGACACTCCCAGGTACACCTCTGACACTGCCAGGTACTCCACTGACATTCCTGGTTCACCTCTGTCCTCCCAGGTACGTCCGGCTTGCTCCCAGATACACCTCTGACCTCCCAGGTACTCACTGGCCTCCCTGGTACACCTGCCACTCCCAGGTACCTTTGAAACTCCAGGTACACCCCAGACACTCCCAGGTACTTCTCACACTCCTAGGTACCTCTGACACTTCTAGGTACTCATCTGTCACTCCTGATACACCTCTAACACTCCCAGGTACACCGCTTCAACCTCCCAGGTACACCATGACACTGCCAGGTACACCTCACACACCTGCCAGGTACCTCAGACACTGCCAGGTACACCTCAGACACTCCCAGGTACACCTCAGACACTCCAAGGTGCACCTCTGCTGCTCCCAAGTGCACCTCTGACACTTCCGGCACACCTCTGCACACCCAGGTGCACCTCCGAACACTCCCAGGTGTCACTGACACTCCTGGTACACCCCTGACCTCCAGGCACACATCTGACACTCCCATTGCACCCAGACACTCCCGTGCCTCTGGCACACTGCCAGGTACACCTCCGACACTCCCAGGTACACCTGACCTCCCGTGCCTTCTTACACTCCTGGTACACCTCAACCTCCCAGGTACACCTCTGACTTGCTCAGGTACATCTCCGACACTCTCAGGTACACCTCTGACACTCCCAGGTACGACAGACACTCCCAAGCTTACTTCTCACCTCTCCCAGGTACACCTCCGACACTCCCAAGTACACCTCTGACACTCCCAGGTACACCTCTCTGACACTCCAGGTTCCCTCAGACACTCCCAGGTACACCTTTGACACTCGCCAGGTACTCCACTGGCATTCCTGGTACCTCTGACACTCTCCCAGTACACCTCTGACACTGCCAGGTACACCTCCGACACTCCAGGAACACCTCCGACACTCCCAGGTACACCTTCTCACACTCCCAGGTACCTCCGACCACTCCCAGGTACACCTCCGAGCCACCTAGGTACCTCCGACACTCTCCAGGTACACCGCCTGACCTGCCAGGTACACCTCCAGACACTCTCAGGTACAGTTCTCACTCGCAGGTGCACCTCCGACACTCCCAGTACCTCTGACCTCCTAAGTACACCTCTGACACTCCAGTACACCTCTGGCTCCAGGTACACCTCTGGCCTCCCAGGTACTCCACTGACATTCCGTGGTACACGCGACACTCCCGTGCACCGCTGAACACTGCCAGTGCACCTCGTCACTCCCAGGAACACCTCCGGCTTCTCCCAGGTATCACTTCTCACACTCCCGTGCCACCTCCGGCCTCCCAGGTACACCTCTGACACTCCCAGGTACCTCTGACATCTCCAGGGTACACCTCTGACACTCCCAGGTACACCTCTGCAGCCTCCCAGGTACACCTCTGACACTCCCAGGTATGCACTCTCGACATTCCCAGGTACACCTCTGACAATGCCAGGTGCTCCACTGACATTCCTGGTACCTCTGACCTCCCGGTACGTCGCCTCCCAGATACACATCTGCACTCCCGTACAAGCTCCCAGCACTCCCAGGTGCACCTCTGGCCTCCTAGGTACTCACTGAGAACTCCTGGTACACCTGGCCTCCCAGGTACACCTCTGACCTCCCAGGTACACCCCAGGCACTCCCAGGTACTTCTCACCTCCCTGATGCCCTCTGACACTTCGTGCTCTCTGTCACTCCTGATACCTCCCTCCAGGTACTCCCCCAGCACTCCTGGTACACCCCTGACCTCCCAGGTACACCTCTGACCTCCCAGGTACACCTCTGCTCCCAGGTACACCTCTGACACTCCCAGGTACTCCACTGACATTCCTGGTACATCTCTGGCTCCTGGTATACCTCTGACACTCCTGGGTACACATCTGACCTCCCAGGTACACCTCCGATGCTACCAGGTGCACCTCAGCCTCCCAGTTCCGCCTCCGGAACTCGCAGGTACAACTCCGACACCCAGGTAAACCTCCGTACTCCTAGGTACACCTCTGACACTCCCAGGTGCCTCCAGACCTCCTGAGGCCCTTTCACATCTCAGGTACCTCTCCCACCTCCAGGTTCTCCTGTGTCCCTGGAAACCTCTCTGCCTCCCAGTACACCTCAGACACTACCAGGTACACCTCAGCACTCCCAGGTACCTCTGACATTCCCAGGCACACCTCTGACACTACCGGGTCACCGCTGACACTAGCAGGTACCTCTGACACTCCTTTTACCTCCCGACACTCCCAGGTCACCTCAGCCTCCCAGGTACTCCTCTGCACTCCTGGTTCTGACCTCCCAGGTACACCTCTGGCCTCCCAGGTGCACCTCTGACCTCCCAGGACTCCTCAGATGCTCCCAGGTACACCCCAGACACTCCAGGTACACCCCAGGCACTCTCAGGTGCACTTCTCCTCATGAGTACACCTCCGACATTCCCTGGTACACCTCTTACACTTCCAGGTACACCTCTGACCTCCCAGGTACACCTCTGACACTCCCAGGTACACCTCCTGACACTCCCAGGTACACCTCTGACACTCCCAGTACAGCTCTGACACTCCCAGGTACACCTCTGACACTCTAGGTACTCCTCCCACACTGGAGACTCCTGAGTACACCCCTGACACTCCCAAAGATTTTCCTCCTGACCCCCAGGTGCACCCCAGACACTCAGGTGCAGCTTCTCACACTCCTGGGTGCACCTCCTGAGCCTTCACGTGCTCACTCTGTCCCTCCCTGTTACACCTCCTCAACACTCCCCAGGTACTCCACTGGCCTCCCTGGTACACCCTGGCCTCCCGGGTACACCTCTGGCACTCCCAGTACACCTCTGACACTCCCAGGTACACCTCTGACCTCCCAGGTACTCACTGACATTCCCTGGTACATCTCTGACACTCCCTGGTATACCTCTGAGCCTCCTAGGTACACATCTGAGCCTCCCAGGTACACCTCCGATACTACCAGGTGCACCTCCTGAGCCTCCCCGCCCCTCCGAAACTCTCGCAGGCCTGGCTCCGACCTCCCAGGTGACCTCCAGATGCTCCTAGGTGCACCTCTGATGACACTCCCAGGTGCACCTCCAGACGCTCCCTAGGTGCCTTTCACCCCACTCCTCAGGTGCACCTCTCCCGCACTCCCAGGTTGCTCACCAGGCTCCCTGGAACTTCTCTGACACTCCCAGGTGCACCTCAGACACTGGGTACACCTCAGACACTCCCAGGTGCACCTCTGAGGCGATTTCCCAGGCACACCCCCTCCCAGGCACTGCCAGGTCCACGCTGAGCACTGGCAGGTGCACCTCTGACCTCCATGTACACCTCCCGACATCCCAGGTACACCTCCTGACACTCAGGTGCTCCTCGGCACTCCTGGTACACTGAGCACTCCCAGGTGCACCTCTGGCCTCCCAGGTGCACCTCCTGACACTCCCAGGAACTCCTCCAGGAACCTCCCAGGTACACCCCAGACCTCCCCAGGTACACCCCAGACACTCTCAGGTACTTCTCACACTCGCAGGTACCTCCGACATTCCTGTTACCTCACCTTCAGGAACACCTCTGACCTCCCAGGTGCCACCTCTGACACTCCCAGGGCCACACCTCTGACACTCCCAGGTACACCTGACCTCCCCAGGACTCCACTGGCATTCCGTGGTTACACCTCTGACACTCCGAGGTACACCATGGCCTGCCAGGTACACCTCCCGGCCTCCCAGGAACACCTCGACGCTCCCCAGTGCACTTCTCACTCTCCCAGGTAGACCTCCGGTACTCGGTCCCTCTGACACTCCCAGGTGCCACCTCCTGACACTCCAGGGTGCACCTCCTGACACTCCCAGGTGCACCTCCTGGGCCTCCCAGCTACACCTCTGACACTGCCAGGTATGCCTCTGGAACTCCCCAGATACACCTTTGACGCTGCTAGGTACTCACTGATATTCCCTGGTATACCTCTGACACTCCAGGTGCTCTGACACTCAGGTACACCTCTGACACACCAGATACTCCACTGAGCCTCCCTGGTACACCCCTGACCTCCCAGGTGCACACCTCCTGACACTCCCAGGTACACCCAGACCTCCCAGGTGCACTTCTCACCTCCCTAGGTACACCACTGACACTTCTAGGTGCTCCTCAGGCACTCCCTGATGCACACCTCTAACACTCCCAGGTACACCGCTGACACTCCCAGGTACACCGCTGACACCGCCGGGTACACCTCAGACACTGCCAGTTACACCTCCAGACACTGCCAGGCACACCTCCAGACGCTCACGGGTGGCCTCAGACACTCCAAGGGCACCTCTGACACTCCCAAGTGCACCACGTGGCCTCCCAGGCACACCTCCTGACCTCCGGTACACCTCTGACTCTTCAGGTAATCCACTGGCCTCCTGGTACACCTGACACTCCCAGGTACACCTCTGGCACACCAGGTACACCCCAGACACTCCCAAGTACACTTCTCCCATACTCCTAGGTGCCACCCCTCTGACACTTCAGCCTCCTCATCCCTCCCTGATACACCTCTAACTGCTCCCATTTTTACCACTGACACTCCCAGGTACACCATGACACTGCAGGTACACCTCCAGACGCTTTCTCCGGTACACTTCTCCCCACACTCACAGGTACACCTCCGAGACTCGCCAGGTGCATCTGGCCTCCCAGATTTACACCTCTGACCTCCCAGGTCATTCCACCTGGGCATTCGATACCTCTGACACTCCCAGATTTTCCGATGACACTGCCAGGTACACCTCCGACACTCCAGGAACACCTCCGACACTCCCAGATTGCCTTCTCACACTCCTGCCAGGTACACCTCCGACACTCCCAGGTACCTCTGACACTCCCAGGTACATCTCTGATATTCCAGGGGTACGCCTCCTAACACTCCCAGGATCACTTCTGGCCTCCCAGGTGCACCTCTGACACTGCCAGATTACTCCACTGACATTCCCTGGTACCTGGCCTCCCAGGTACACGTCCGACACTCCCAGATACACCTCTGGCCTCCCTGAGTACACCCCTGACACTCCCAGTGCACCCCTCCTGACACTCCCAGGTGCAGACATCCCAGGTGCACTTCTCACCTCCCTAGGTACACCTGTAGCAGGCACTTCTAGGTGCTCCTCCATCACTCCTGATGCACCTCCTAACACTCCCAGACAACCTGCTGACCTCCCAGATTACACCGCTGACGCAGATTGCACCTCAGACACTGCCAGGCACACCTCTCCGACACTCCCCAGTAGACTCCTCCTGACACTCCCAGGTACACCTCCGACACTCCCAGGTACACCTCCGACACTCCTAGGTACACCTCTGACACTCCCAGGTACACCTCTGACACTCCCAGGTACACCTCTGACACTCCCAGGTACTCCACTGACACTCCCAGGTACACCTCGGACACTCCCAGGTACATCTTTGACACTCCCAGCTACTTCACTGACATTCCGTGGTACACCTCTGACACTCCCAGGTACACCGCTGACACTGCCAGGTAAACCTCCGACACTCCCAGGAACACCTCCGACACTCCCAGCTACACTTCTCACACTCCCAGGTTCACCTCCGACACTCCCAGGTACACCTCCTGGCCTCCCGGTGCACCGCTGACACTCCAGGGTAAAACCTCGGCCTCCCAGGTACACCTCCTGACACTTCCAGGTATACATCTGACCTCTGCGTGCACTTCTGAGCCTGCCAGATTACTCCACCTGACATTCCATGGTACACCTCCTGACACTCCCAGGTACACGTCCGACACTCCCAGATACACCTCTGAGCCTCCCAGGTGCAGCTCTCTGACCTCCCAGGTGCACCTCACAGCCTCCCAGGTACACCTCTGACACTCAGGTACTCCACTGACACTCCTGGTACTCCACCTGACCTCCCTGGTACACCCTGCACCACTCCCAGGTACCCTTTGAACTCAGGTGCACCCAGACACTCCCAGGTACACTTCTCACACTCCTAGGTACACCACTGACACTTCTAGGTACTCCTCTGTCACTCCCTGATACACCTCTAACACTCCCAGGTACACCGCTGACAGTCACAGGTACACCGCTGACACTGCCAGGTACACCTCAGACACTGCCAGGTACACCTCAGACACTGCCAGTTACACCTCAGACACTCACAGGTACACCGCAGACACTCCCAGGTATAACTCTGACACTCGCAGGTACACCTCTCACACTGCCAGGTACTCCACTGACATTCCATGGTACACCTCTGACACTCCCAGGTACACGTCCGACACTCCCAGATACACCTCCGACACTCTCAGGTACACCTCTGACACTCCCTGGTACATCACGGACACTCCCAGGAACACTTCTCACACTCCCAGGTACCCTTCTCACACTCCCAGGTACACCTCCGACACTCCCAGGTACACCTCTGACACTCCCAGGTACACCGCTGACACTCCAGGGTACACCTCTGACACTCCCAGGTACACCTCTGACACTCCCAGGTACACCTCTGACACTCCCAGGTATACCTCGGACACTCCCAGGTACACCTCTGACACTGCCAGGTTCTCCACTGACATTCCCTGGTACACCTTTGACACTCCCTGGTACACGTCCGACACTCCCAGATACACCTCTGACACTCCCAGGTACAGCTCTGACACTCCCAGGTACACCCCTGACACTCCCAGGTACTCCACTGACACTCCCTGGTATACCCCTGCCACTCCCAGGTACCCCTGTGAAACTCCCAGGTACACCCCAGACACTCCCAGGTACACTTCTCACACTCCTAGGTACACCTCTGACACTTCTAGGTACTCATCTGTCACTCCCTGATACACCGCTGACACTCCCAGGTACACCGCTGACACTCCCAGGTACACCGCTGACACTGCCAGGTACACCTCAGACACTGCCAGGTACACCTCAGACACTGCCAGGTACACCTCAGACCTCCCATGTGCACCTCCAGACCTCCAAGGTGCACCTCTGAGCACTCCCAGGTACATCTCGACACTCTCAGGTACCTCTGACACTCCCAGTGCCTGAACACTCCCAGGAACACTTCTCACACTCCCAGGTACACCTCCGACACTCCCAGGTACACCTCTGACACTCCCAGGTACCTCTGACCTCCCAGGTACACCTCAGACACTCCCAGGTACACCTTGACACTCGCAGGTCCTCACTGGCATTCCTGGTACCTCTGACACTCCCAGGTACACCGCTGACACTGCAATTGCCTCCGACACTCCCAGGAACACCTCCGACACTCCCAGGTACACTTCTCATGCTCCCAGTTACACCTCCGGCCTCCCAGGTCACCTCCCAGCACACCTAGGTACACCTCCGACACTCTCCAGGTACACCACTGACACTGCCAGGTACCTCTGACACTCCCAGGTACACCTCAGACACTCCCAGGTACACCTTTGACACTCGCAGGTACTCCACTGGCATTCCCTGGTACACCTCTGACACTCCCAGGTACACAGCTGACACTGCCAGGTACACCCTCCGACACTCCCAGGAACACCTCCGACACTCTCAGGTACAGTTCTCACACTCGCAGGTGCACTGCACTCCCAGGTACAACTCTGGCCTCCCAGGTACCTCTGACACTACAGGTACACCTCTGACACTCCGAGTACCTCTGACACTCCCAGGTGCAAATCTGACACTCCAAGTACTCCACTGACATTCCGTGGTACAGCCTCCCAGGTACCCGCTGAGCTGCCAGGTACACCTCCGACACTCCCAGGAACACCTCCGACACTCCCAGGTGCTTCTCACACTCCCAGGTACACCTCCGACACTCCCAGGTGCCTCTGACCTCCCAGGTACCTCTGACCTCCAGGGTACACCTCTGACACTCCCAAGTACACCTCTGACCTCCCAGGTACACCTCTGACACTTCTAGGTATACCTCTACACTCCCAGGTACACCTCTCACACCTCCCAGGTACACTTCTCACACCTCCCAGGTACACTCGACACTCCCAGGTACACCTCTGACACTCCCAGGTACACCTCTGACACTCCAGGGTACACCTCTGACACTCCCAGGTACACCTCTGACACTCCCAGGTACACCTCTGCCTTCTGGGTATACCTCTGACACTCCCTGATACACCTCTAACACTCCAGGTACACCGCTGACCTCCCAGGTACACCGCTGACACTGCCAGGTACACCTCAAACACTGCCAGGTACACCTCAGACACTGCCTAGGTACACCTCAGACAATCCCAGGTACACCTCAGACACTCCAAGGTGCACCTCTGACACTCCAAGTGCACCTCCTCCAGTGCACCTCTGACACTCCCAGGCACACCTCTGGCCTCCCAGGTACACCTCTGACACTCCCAGGTACTCCACTGACACTCCCAGGTACACTTCTGACCTCCCAGGTACACTTCTGACCTCCCAGGTACACCTTTGACCCTCCCAGCTACTTCACTGACATTCCGTGGTACACCTCTGACACTCCCAGGTGCCCATTGACACTGCCAGGTACACCTCCACACTCCCAGGACACCTCCGACACTCCCAGGTACACTTCTCACCTCCCAGGTACACCTCCGACACTCCCAGGTACACCTCTGACCTCCCAGTTGCACTGACACTCCAGGGTACACCTCTGACAATCCCAGGTACACCTCTGACACTGCCAGGTCCCACTGACATTCCATGGTACACCTCTGACCTCCCAGGTACACGTCCGACACTCCAAGATACACCTCTGACACTCCCAGGTACTCCACTGACCTCCCTGGTACTCCACTGACACTCCCTGGTATACCCTGCCACTCCCAGGTACCCTGCAGACTCAAGGTACCCCAGACACTCCCAGGTACACTTCTCACACCTCCTAGGTACACCACTGACACTTCTAGGTGCTCCTCTGTCACTCCTGATACACCTCTAACACTCCCAGGTACACCATGACACTCCCAGGTACACCGCTGACACTGCCAGGTACACCTCAGACACTGCCAGGTACACCTCAGACACTGCCAGGTACACCTCAGACAATCCCAAGTACACCTGAGACACTCCGAGGTGCACCTCTGACACTCCCAGTACCTCTGACACTCCCAGGCACCTCTGACACTCCCAGGTACACCTCTGACCTCCCAGGTCCTCCACTGACCTCCCAGGTACACCTCTGGCCCTCCCAGGTACATTTGACCTCCCAGCTACTTAACTGACATTCCGTGGTACACCTCTGACACTCGCAGGTACACCGCTGACTTTGCCAGGTACACCTCCGACACTCCCAGGAACACCTCCGACACTCCCAGGTACACTTCTCCTCCCAGGTACACCGCTGACACTCAGGGTTACACCTCTGACACTCCCAGGTACACCTCTGACACTCCCAGGTACACCCTCTGACCTCCCAGGTATACCTCGGCACTCCCAGGTACACCTCTGAGCACTGCCAGGTACTCCACTGACATTCCATGGTACACCTCTGACACTCCCAGGTACCCCGTCAAACTCCAGATACACCTCTGACACTCCCAGGTACAGCTCTGAGCCTCCCAGGTACACCTCGACACTCCCAGGTACTCACTGACACTCCCTGGTACACCCCTGCCTCAGGTGCCTGCATCCCAGGTACACCCCAGACACTCCCAGGTACCTTCTCACACTCCTAGGTACCTCCTGACACTTCTAGGTTCTCATCTGTCACTCCTGATACACCTCTAACACTCCCAGGTACACCATGACCTCCCAGGTACACCACTGATATGCCAGGTACACCTCAGACAAACCAGGTACACCTCAGACACTGCCAGGTATGCACTCAGACACTCCCAGGTACACCTCAGACACTCCCAGGTGCACCTCCTGACCTCAAGTGCACCTCCTGACACTGCCAGGCACACCTCTGACACTCCCAGGTACACCTCTGACCTACCAGGTACTCCACTGACACTCCTGGTACACCCTGACACTCCCAGGTACACCTCGACCTCCCAGGTACACCTCCGACACTCCCAGGTACACCTCTGAGACTGCCAGGTACACACCTGCTCCCAGGTACACCTCGACACTCCCAGTACCTCTGACACTCCCAGGTACCCTCTGGCACTCCCAGTTGCACCTCTGACACTCCCAGGTGCACCTCCGACCTCCCAGGTACACTCGGCCTCCCAATTTCTGCCCCACTCCCAGGGTCTCGACACTCCCAGGTACACCTCTGACACTCCCAGGCACATCTCCGACACTCAGGTGCACCTCTGACACTCAGGTACACCACAGACACTCCCAGGAGCACCCTCCCTCCCAGGTACCTCCGACATCCTCAAGTACACCTCTGACTCCAGGACACCTCTGCCTCCCAGGTGCACCTCAGACACACCCAGGTACACCTTGACACTCGCAGGTACTCCACTGGCATTCCCTGGTACACCTCTGACACTCCCAGGTACACCGCTGACACTGCCAGGTACCTCCGACACTCCCAGAACACCTCGACACTCCCAGGTGCACTTCTCTCATACTCCCAGTTACACCTCCGACACTCCAGGTCCACCTCGACACACCTAGGTACTCCGACACTCTCAGGTACACCACTGACCACTGCCAGGTGCACCTCTGACACTCCCAGGTACACTCAGAGCACTCCCAGGTTGACACTCTCAGGGTACTCCACTGGCATTCCCTGGAACCCTCTGACACTTCCAGGTACACACCCAGACCTGCCAGGTACACCTCCGACACTCCCAGGGTACCTCCGACACTCTCAGGGTACAGTTCTCCACTGCCAGGTGCACCTCCGGCCTCCCAGGTAAGCTCTGACACTCCCAGGTACACCTCTGACACTACCAGGTACACCTCTGACACTCCGAGGTACACCTCTGACACTTCCAGATTGCAATCCCAGGCTCCCAGGTACTCAACCGACATTCCGTGGTACACCTTGGCCTCCAGGTACACCTCTGACACTCCCAGGTACACCTCCGACACTCCCAGGTACACTTATCACCCAGGGTACACCTGTCACACTCCGTAGCACCTCGACACTCCCAGGTACACCTCCTGACACTCCCAGGTACACCTCTGACACTCCAGGTGCACACCTCTGGCCTCCCAGGTACACCTCCCCAGACACTCCCAGGTACACCTCAGACTCCTGAGTATACCTCTGACACTCCCAGGGTACACCTCTGACCTCCCAGGTACACTTCTGACCTCCCAGGTACACCTCCTGACTCCCAGGTACACCTCCCTGAGCCTCCCAGGTACCTCTGACACTCCAGGGTGCCTCTGACACTCCAGGTACACCTCTGGCACTCCCAGGTACACCTCTGACATCCTGGTTATGCCTCTGGCCTCCTGTGCACTCACTCCCAGATTACCGCCTTCAGCTCCCAGGTGCACCTCTGACACTGCCAGGTACACCTCAGACACTGCCAGGTGCCTCCAGACACTGCCAGGTACACCTCCAGACATTAGGTACACCTCAGACACTCCCAGGTACACCTCTGGCCTCCCAAGTGCACCTCCCAGCCTCCCAAGGTACACCTCTGACCTCCCAGGTACACCTCTGACACTCCAGGTGCCTCTGACCTCCAGGTACTCCCCTGACACTCCCAGGTACACTTCTGAGACTCCCAGGTACCTTCTGGCACCTCCCAGGTACACGCTTTGGCCTCCCGTATTTCATGGCATTCCGGGTACACCTCTGACCTCCCAGGTACACAGCTGACACTCCCAGGTACACCTCTGACACTCCCAGGTACACCTCTGCTCTGACACTCCCGGTGCACTTCTCCACCTCCCAGTGCACCTCTGACACTCCCAGGTACACCTGGACACTCCCAGGCACACCTGACACTCCAGGGTACACCTCTGACAATCCCAGGTACACCTCTGACACTGCCAGGTACTCCTCTGACACTCCGGGTACCCTCCTGAGCCTCCCAGGTACGTCCGACACTCCCCAGATACACCCTCCCACCACCTCCCAGGTACACCACTGACACTCCCGAAGTTGCTCCACTGAACTCCCTGGTACACCCTGCCCTCCCAGGTGCCCAGCTGACCCAGGTACGCACCTCCCAGGACTTTTACTCTCACTCCCAGGTGCACCTCTGAGGCACTTCCAGGTGCTCCTCTGTCACTCCCAGATACACCTCTAACACTCCCAGGTGCACCTCCGGCCTCCCAGGTACACCTCTGACACTGCCAGGTACACCTCCAGCACACTCCATGGGTACACCTCAGACACTGCCAGTGCACCTCAGACACTCCCAGATTACACCTCAGACCTCCAAGGTACACCTCTGACACCAAGTGCACCTCTGACACTCCCAGGCACACCTGGCCTCCCAGGTACACCTCCTGAGACTCCCAGGTACATCACTGACACTCCCAGGTACACCTCTGACCTCCCAGGTACGCACTACCTCCTGACTCCTTGACATTCCGTGACTCTGACACTCAGGTACACCTCTGACACTGCCAGGTGCACCTCTGACCTCCCAGGTACACCTCCGACACTCCCAGGTACCTTCCTCTACACCTCCCAGGTACACCTCTGACACTCCCAGGTACCTCTGACCTCCCAGGTACACCATGACACTCCAGGGTACACCTCTGACACTCCCAAGTACCTCCTGACTTCCAGGTATACCTCTGACACTCCCAGGCACACCTCTGACACTGCCAGGTACTCCACTGACATTCCATGGTACACCTTTGACCTCCAGGTACACGTCCGACACTCAGATACACCTCTGACCCTCCAGGTACAGCTCTGACACTCCCAGGTACACCTCTGACACTCCCAGGTACACCTCTGGCCTCCCAGGTACTCCACTGGCCTCCCTGGTCCTCCACTGACCTCCCAGGTACACCCCTGCCACTCCCAGGTACACCTTTGAAACCAAGGTGCACCCCAGACACTCCCAGGTTGCCCTTCTCCACCTCCCAGGTACACCTCTGACACTTCTAGGTGCTCCTCTGTCACTCTGATACACCTCTAACACTCCCAGGTACACCGCTGACAGTCAGTGCACATGACACTGCCAGGTACACCTCCAGACACTGCCAGGTACACCTCAGACACTCCCAGGTACACCTCCAGACACTCACAGGTACCTCAGACCTCCCAGGTATACCTCTGACCTCCCAGGTACACCTCTGACACTCCCAGGTACTCCCACTGACATTCCCAGAACACCTCCTGACACTCCCGGTACACCTCCGACACTCCCAGGTACACCTCCGACACTCCCAGGTACACCTCTGACCTCCCTGGTGCATCACGGACACTCCCAGGAACCTTCTCCACCCCTCCCAGGTTACCTCTCACCACTCCCAGGTACACCTCCGACACTCCCAGGTACACCTCTGGCCTCCCAGGTACACCTCTGACACTCCAGGGTACACCTCTGACACTCCAGGTACACCTCTGAGCCTCCCAGGTACACCTCTGAGCCTCCCAGGTATACCTCCTGACTCCCAGGTACACCTCTGACACTGCCAGGTACTCCACTGACATTCCATGGTACACCTCTGACACTCCAGGTACACGTCCGACCTCCCAGATACCACCTCGGCCTCCAGGTACAGCTCTGACACTCCCAGGTACACCTCTGACACTCCCAGGTGACTCCACTGACACTCCCTGGTACACCCCTGCCACTCCCAGGTACCCTTTGGAAACTCCCAGGTACACCTGAACCTCCCAGGTACACCTCTCACACTCCTAGGTACACCTCCTGACACTTCTAGGTGCTCATCTGTCACTCCTGATACACCTCTAACACTCCCAGGTACACCGCTGACCTCCCAGGTACACCACTGACACCAGGTACCTCAGACACTGCCAGGTACACCTCAGACACTGCCAGGTACACCTCAGACACTCCCAGGTACACCTCAGACACTCCAGGTGCACCTCTGACACTCCAGTGCACCTCTGGCCACTCCAGGCACACCTCTGACACTCCCAGGTACACCTCTGACACTCCCAGGTACTCCACTGACACTCCCTGGTACACCCCTGACACTCCCAGGTACACCTCTGACACTCCCAGGTACACCCCAGACACTCCCAGGTACACCTCTGACACTCCCAGGTACACCTCAGACACTCCCAGGTACACCTCCGACACTCCCAGGTACACCTCTTACCTCCCAGGTACACCTCCGACACTCCCAGGTACACCTCTGACACACTCCCAGGTGCACCTCAGACACTCCCAGGTACCTCTGACCTCCCAGACACCTCTGACACTCCCAGGTACACCTCTGACACTCCCAGGTGCACCTCTGACACTCCCAGGTACACCTCCGACACTCAGGTACACCTCCGACACTCCCAGGTGCTTCTTACACTCCCAGGTACACCTCCGACACTCCCAGGTACACCTCTGACACTCCCAGGTACACCTCCGACACTCCAGGTACACCTCTGACACTCCAGGTGACACCTCTGACCTCCCAGGTACACCTCAGACACTCCCGGTACACCTCTGACGCTCCCAGACACCTCAGACACTCAGGTACACCTCTGACGCTCCCAAGGTGCATCTGACAGCCTCAGGTACACCTCAGACACTCCCAGTACACACCTCAGACACTCCCAGGTACCTCTGACACTCCCATGTACACCCTCTGACCTCCCAGGTACACCTCCGACACTCCCAGGTACACCTCCTGACACTCCCAGGTACCTCTCCCGAACCTCCCAGGTACACCCTGACCCTCCCAGGTACACCTCCTGACACATGGTACCTTCTGACACTCCCAGGTACACCTCCGACACTCCCAGGTACACCTCCGGCCTCTCAGGTACACCTCTGACACTCCCAGGTACACCTCAGACATCTCAGGTACCTCTGACTACTCCCAGGTACGCATCTGACACTCCCAGGTACACCTCTGACCTCCCAGGTACACCTGACACTCCCAGGTACACCTCAGACACTCCCAGACCACCTGCGATACTCCCAGGTACACCTCCGACCTCCCAGGTACACCTCTGACACTCCCAGGTACCTCAGACACTCCCAGGTACACCTCAGACACTCCCAGGTACACTTCAGACACTCCCAGGTACACCTCAGACACTCCCAGGTGCACCTCAGACACTCCCAGGTGCACCTCTGACACTCCAGGTACACCTCCAGACACTCCCAGGTACACTGACACTCCCAGGTACCTCAGACACTCAGGTACACCTCTGACACTCCTAGGTACACCTCTGACCTCCCAGGTACACCTCTGACACTCCCAGGTACACCTCTGACACTCCCAGGTACACCTCAGACCTCCCAGTACACCTCACACTCCCACGTGCACTCTGACACTCCCAGGTACACCTCTGACCTCCCTGGTACACCTCTGACACTCCCAGGTACACCTCTGACACTCCCAGGTACACCTCTTACACTCCCAGGTACACCTCCTGACACTCCCAGGTACACCTCTGACACTCCCAGGTACACCTCCGAACTCTCAGGTACACCTGGCCTCCCAGGTACTCCTCTGACACTCCCGGTACACTCTCTGACCTCCCAGGTACACCTCAGACACTCCCAGGTACACCCTCTGACACTCCCAGGTACACCTCACACTCCCAGGTACACCTCTGAGCACCCCAGGTACCTCAGACACTCCCAGGTACACCTCCGACCTCCCAGGTACACTCGGACGCTCCCAGGTACACCTCCGACACTCCCAGGTACACCTGACACTCCCAGGTACCTCTGACACTCCCAGGTACACCTCTGACACTCTCAGGTACACCTCTGACACTCCTGTACACCTCCGACCTCCCAGGTACCTCCGACACTCCCAGGTACACCTCTGACACTCCCTCTGACACTCCCAGGTACACAACCGACGCTCCCCAGGTGCACCACACCTGACACTCCCCAGGTACACCTCTGACACGCCAGGTACACTTCTGACACTCCCAGATTTTCGACACTCCAGTTTTACCTCCGGCACTCTCAGGTACACCTCTGACACTCCCAGGTACACCTCAGACACTCCCAGGTGCCCTCTGATACTCCCGGGTATGCATCTGACACTCCCAGGTCACGCTACTGACACTCCCTGGGTACACCCCCTGACACTCCCAGGTACACACCTCAGTCACTTCCACACCTTAGACACTTCCAGTTTTACTTTTGGCCTCCCAGGTACACCTCTGACGCTCTCTCTGGTACCTCAGACACTCCCATGTACACCTCAGGCACTTCCCGCGCACCTTGAGCACTCAGGTGCACCTCATACCTCCCAGGCCAGCTGGGACTCTCCCAGGTACACCTCTGACACTCCCAGATTACACCACTGACCTCCAAGGTACACACTGGCACTCCCAGGTACCTCAGACCTCCCAGGTACACCTCTGAGCCTCCCAGGTACACCTCCTGGCCTCCCCGTTACTCCTCTGACACTCATTAGTACTCCTCTGACACTCCCAGAGTACACCTCAGACACTCCCAGGTACACCTCAGGCAATTCCAGGCACATCTCAGACACTCCCAGGCACACACTTCTGACCTCCCAGGTACACCTCCGTGCTGGGTACACCTCCTGACACTCCCAGGTACACCTCTGACACTCCCAGGTACCACTGACCTCCCAGGTACACCTCAGACCTCCCAGGTACACCTCTGGCCTCCCAGGTGCTCCTCCTGACCTCCCTGGGTACACCCTGACATCCCAGATTGCACCTCAGTCACTTCCACTTACACCCAGACACTTCCAGATTGCACCTTTGACCTCCAGGTGCACCTCTGACACTCCTGGTGCCCACCTCAGACACTTCCATGTCACACCTCTGGCCACTTCCAGGGTACACCTTTTGCACTCCCAGGTACACTAATACACTCCCAGGTGCCTCAGACACTCCCAGATGCACCTCTGGCACTCCCAGGTACACCACCGACACTCCCAGGTGCACCTCCTGGCACTCCCGGGCACACCTCTAGACACTCCCAGGTACAACTCTGACACTCCAGGGTACACCTCAGACACTCAGGTACACCTCCAGACACTCCCAGGTACACCTCAGACACTCCCAGGTACACCTCTGACACCCAGGTATACCGCTGACACTCCCAGGTACACACCCCGAGCCTCCCAGGTACACCCTCTCACACTCCCAGGTACACTTCAGACCTCCCAGGTACACCTCTGACACTTCCGGGTAAAACCTCTGACACTTCCAGGTACACCTCTGACCGCACTCCCCAGCAGCTACACCTCAGACACTCCCAGGTACACCTATGAGCCACTCCCAGGTACACCTCTGACACTCCCAGTGCCCACCCTCCCAGCCTCCCAGGTACACCTCTGACACTCCCAGGTACACCTCAGACGGCCTCCCCAGATTACACCTCTGGCCACGCCCAGGTACACACCACTGACACTGGGTACACCTCTGAGCCTCCCAGGTACACCTCCTGACACTCCAGGTACACCTCTGACCCTCCCAGATTACACCGCTGACCCTTCAAGGTACACCCTGACACTCCCAGGTGCACCTCAGAAACTCCCAGGTACACCTCAGACACTCCCAGGTTTCACTGACACTTTCAGTACACCAATGGCTCTCAGGTACTCCACCTGACCTCCCTGGTACATCTCTGAGCCTCCCAGGTACACCTCCAGACACTCCAGGTACACCTCCGGCTACTCCCAGGTACACCTCCTGACCTCCCAGTGCACCTCTGGCACCCCAGGTGCATCCTCCGACACTCCCAGGTGCACCTCCGACATCACAGGAACACCTCCCAGATTTTCACCAACACTCCACATGTGCACCCTGAGCCTCCCAGGTGCACCTCTGGCCTCCCAGGTGCACCTCAGACACTCCCAGGTGCACCTCTTATGCTTCAGGTACACCTCCAGACCTCCCAGGTGCCACCTCTGATACTCCCAGGTAGCCACATCCTGACACTCCCAGGTACACCTCAGACACCGCCAGGTACACCTCAGACACTCTCAGGTACACCTCTGACACTCCGCACCTCCGGCCTCCCCAGGTACACCTCGACTCTCCCAAGAACACCTCCTGACACTCTGACACTCCCAGGCCCTGCCCTCCCAGGTACACCTCTGACATCCCAGGTACACCTCTGACACTCCCAGGTACACTGAGCATCCCAGGTACACCTCCGACACTCCCAGGTACACCTTGCCTCCCAGGTACACCCTGACACTCCCAGGTACACCTCTGACACGCCCAGGTGCCTTCTGACACTCCCAGGTACACCTCCACCTCCCAGGTACCCTCTGATACTCCCAGGTATGCATCTGACACTCCCAGGTACACCACTGACACTCCAGGTACACCGCTGACACTGCCAGGTACACCTGGAACACTCCCAGGTACACCTGCGGTCACTCCAGGTACACCTCCGACACTCTCAGGTACACCCACTGACACTCCCAGGTTACACCTCAGACACTCCCAGGTACCTCGAACACTCCCAGGTACACTTCAGACACTCCAGGTACACCTCGACACTCCCAGGTACACCTCGAGACACTCCCAGGTGCACCTCTGACACTGCCAGGTACACCTCAGACACTGCCAGGAACACTTCAGACCACCGCCAAGTACACATCAGACACTCTCAGGTTCACCTCAGACACTCCCTAGGTACACCTCTGACCTCCCAGGTACACCTCCTGAAACTCCCAGGTGCACCACTGACACTCCCACATACCTCAGACACTCCCAGGTACTCCTCTGACACTCCCTGGTACACCCTGACACTCCCAGGTCACCTCAGTCACTTCCACTTACACCTTGAGACACTTCCAGGTACACTTTTGACCTCCCAGGTACACCTCTGACACTCTCTGGTACACCTCAGACACTCCCATGTACACCTCTGACACTTCCAGGTACACCTGTGACCTCCCGGTACACCTCATACACTCCCAGGTACACCTGAGACTCTCCCAGGTACACCTCTGACACTCCCAGGTACACCACTGACACTCCCAAGGTACACCTCTGGCACTCCCAGGTACACCTCAGACACTCCCAGGTACACCTCTGACACTCCCAGGTACACCTCTGACACTCCCAGGTACTCCTCTGACACTCCGTGGTACTCCTCTGACACTCACAGGTACACCTCAGACACTCCCAGGTACACCTCAGGCAATTCCAGGTACATCTCAGACACTCCCAGGTGCACCCCTGACAATCCCAGGTGCAACTCTGACACTCCCAGGCACACTTCTGACACTCCCAGGTACACCTCAGACACTCCCAGGTACACCTCTGACACTCCCAGGTACACCCTCTGACACTCCCAGGTACACCACTGACACTCCCAGGTACACCTCAGACCTCCCAGGTACACCACTGACACTCCCAGGTACCCCTCTGACACTCCCTGGTACACCCTGACACTCCCAGGTACACCTCAGTCACTTCCACTTACACCTTAGACACTCCAGGTACACCTTGACACCCCAGGTACACCTCTGACACTCCCTGGTACACCTCAGACACTTCCATGTACACCTCTCTGACACTTCCAGGTACACCTTTACACTCCCAGGTACACCTCATACCCCAGGTACACCTCAGACACTCCCAGGTACACCTCTGACACCCCAGGTACACCACCGACACCCCAGGTACACCTCTGGCACCCCAGGTACACCTCAGACACCCCAGGTACAACTCGACACCCAGGCACACCTCAGACACCAGGCACCTCAGACACTCCCAGGTACACCTCAGACACCCCAGGTGTACCTCTGACACCTTAGGTATACCGCTGACACTCCCAGGTACACCCCTGACACTCCCAGGTACACCTCTCACACTCCCAGGTACACTTCAGACACTCCCAGGTACACCTCTGACACTTCCAGGTAAACCTCTGACACTTCCAGGTACACCTCTGACACTCCCAGCTACACCTCAGACACTCCCAGGTACACCTTTGACACTCCCAGGTACACCTCTGACACTCCCAGGTACACCTCAGACGCTCCCAGGTACACCTCTGACACGCCCAGGTACACCACTGACACTACCAGGTACACCCCTGACACTCCCAGGTACACCTCTGACACTCCCAGGTACACCTCTGACCCTCCCAGGTACACCGCTGACCCTTCCAGGTACACCCCTGACACTCCCAGGTACACCTCAGAAACTCCCAGGTACACCTCAGACACTCCCAGGTACACCGCTGACACTTTCAGGTACACCAATGACACTCCCAGGTACTCCACTGACACTCCCTGGTACATCTCTGACACTCCCAGGTACACCTCAGACACTCCCAGGTACACCTCCGACACTCCCAGGTACACCTCTGACACCCCCGGTACACCCTGACACCCCAGGTACACCTCCGACACTCCCAGGTACACCTCCGACACCCCAGGAACACCTCTGACACTCCCAGGTACACCACCAACACCCCATGTACAACCCTGACACTCCCAGGTACACCCTCTGACACCCCAGAACACCTCAGACACTCCCAGGTACACCTTTATACTTCCAGGTCACCTCAGACACTCCCAGGTACACCTCTGATACTCCCAGGTATACATCTGACACTCCAGGTACACCTCAGACACCGCCAGGTACACCTCAGACACTCTCAGGTACACCTCTGACACTCCCATGTACACCTCCGACACCCCAGGTACACCTCTTATACTTCCAGGTACACCTCAGACACCTCCACACCTCTGATACCCCAGGTATACATCTGACACCCCAGGTACACCTCAGACACCGCCAGGCACACCCTCAGACACTGTCAGGTACACCTCCGACCTCCCAAGAACACCTCTGACACACACCTCCCCAGCCTCCCAGTGCCTGACAAACACTCCCAGGTACACACCTGACACTCCCAGGTACACCTCTGACACGCCCAGGTGCACTTCTGACCTCCCAGGTGCACCTCCGACACTCCAGGTGCCTCCGGCACTCTCAGGTGCACCTCTGGCCTCCCAGGTACCTCAGACACTCTAGGTGCCCCTCTGATGCTCCCAGGTATACATCTGACACTCCCAGGTACACCACTGACACTCCCTGAGTACCTGACTTGCTCCCAGGTACCTCAGTCACTTCCACACACCTTGAACACTTCCAGGTACACTTTTGGCCTCCAGAGTGCACCTCTGACACTCTCTGGTGCACCTCCAGACACTCCCATGTGCACCTCCTGACCTTCCAGGTACACCCCGGCCTCCCAGGTACCTCACTTACCTCCCAGGTACACCTGAGACTCCCAGGTGCCTCCCCAGCCTCCCAGGTACACACCACTGACACTCCCAGGTACCTCCTGGCACTCCCAGGTACACCTCCAGACACTCCCAGGTGCCTCCTGACACTCCAGGTGCCTCCACACTCCCAGGTATTCCTCCTGACTCCGTAGTACTCCTCAACACTCCAGGTACACCTCAGACACTCCCAGGTACACCTCAGGCAATTCCAGGTACATCCTGAACACTCCCAAGTGCACCCCAACCAATCCCAGGTGCAACTCTGACACTCCCAGAGCACACTTCTGGCCTCCCAGGTACCTCAGGCCTCCCAGAGCCCACCTCTGGCCTCCCCAGGTACACCTCTGGCTTGCTCCCAGGTACACCACCCAACTGCTCCCAGGTACACCTCAAACCTCCCAGGTACACCTCCCAGCACTCCCAGGTACACCTCTGACTTGCTCTGGTACACCCCTGACACTCCCAGGTACCTCAGTCACTTCACACCCACACCTTGGAGCCTTCAGGTACACCTTGGCCTCCCAGGTGCACCTCTGGCCTCCCTGGTACCTCTGAACACTTCCATGTGCCCACCTCCCAGCACTTCAGGTACACCTTTTACCTCCCAGGTACCTAATACACTCCCAGGTACACCTCGAACTGCTCCAGGTGCACCTCTGGCCTCCAGGTACACCACCATGCTCCCAGGTACACCTCTGGCACTCTCAGGTGCACCTCCCACTCTCAGGTACAACTCTGACCTCCCAGGTACACCTCAGACACTCAGGTGCACCTCAGACCTCCCAGGTACCTCCAGACCTCCCAGGTACCTCTGACACATACAGGTATACCGCCCCGGCACTCCCAGGCACCCCTGACACTCCCAGGTACCTCTCCCACTCCAGGTACACTTCATGAACACTCCCAGGTACCTCTGACACTTCAGGTAAACCTCCCAACCTTCCAGGTACCTCTGACACTCCAGCTACACCAGACACTCCCAGGTGCACCTTTGGCCTCCTGGGTACACCTCCTGACACTCCCAGGTACCTCTGGCCTCCCAGGTACTGCCTCTGACACTCCCAGGTACCTCAGACGCTCCCAGGTACACCTCTGACACGCCCAGGTACACCACCCAAGCACTACCAGGTACACCTCTGTGCTCCCAGGTGCCTCTGACACTCCCAGGTGCCTCTGACCTCCCAGGTGCACCGCCCAGACCCTTCAGGTACACCCCTGACCTCCCAGGTGCACACCTCAAACTCCCAGGTGCACCTCAAAACTCCCAGGTGCACCGCTGACACTCAGGTGCACCAATGACTCTCCCAGGTACTCCACTGACACTCCTTTGGTACATCTCCGACACTCCAGAGTACCTCTGGCCTCCCGGTACACCTCCCAGCACCCCAGGTACATCTCTGACACTCCCAGAGGCCTCCCGCCTCCCAGGAACACCTCTGGCCTCCCAGGTACACCACCAACACTCGCATGTACCCTGACACTCCCAAATTGCCTCTGGCACTCCCAGGTACACCTCAGACACTCCCAGGTACACCTCTTATGCTTTGGTGCCACCTCAGACACTCCCAGGTACACCTCTGATGCTCCCAGGTATACATCTGGCCTCCCAGTGCCTCAGACACTGCCAGGTGCACCTCAGACCTCTCAGGTACACCTCTGGCCTCCCATGTACACCTCCGGCTTGCTCCCAGGTGCACACGACTCTCCAGAACACCTCTGGCCTCCCAGGTGCATGTGCTCCCAGGTACACCCCTGACCTCCAGGTGCCTCTGACACGCCAGGTACTGACACCCCAGGTACACAACCGACACTCCCAGGCACACCCCTGACACTCCCAGGTACACCTCTGACACGCCCAGGTACACCTCTGACACTCCCAGGTACACCTCCTGACACTCCCAGGCACACCTCCGGCACTCCCAGGCACCTGAACCCCAGGCACACCTCAGACACTCCCAGGTACCCTCTGATACTCCCCAGGTATACATCTGACACTCCCAGGTACACCACTGACACTCCCAGGTACACTGCTGACACCAGGCACACCTGAGACACCTCCAGGTCACACCTGTGATACCCCAGGCACACCTCCGACACCTCAGGCACACCACTGACACCCCAGGTTACACCCTCAGACACTCCCAGGCACACCCCAGACACTCCCCAGGCACACCCCAGACACCTGGTACACCCTGGTGACACCCCAGGTCACACCTCAGACACTCCCAGACACACCTCTGACACTCCCCAGGTACACCCTCTGATACTCCCAGGTACACCTCTGACACTCCAGGTACACCTCAGACACCTGGCACACCGCTCACACTCCCAATGCACACCTCTGACACCCCAGGCACACCTCTGACACCCCTGGCACACCTCTGACACCCCAGGCACCCCACCTGCACACCTCTTACACCCCAGGCACACCCTGCACACCCTGACACCTGCACACCTCCGACACTCTCAGGTACACCCAATGACACTCCCAGGTACTCCACTGACACTCCCTGGCATCTCTGACACCCCAGGCACACCTCAGACACTCCAGTACACCTCCGACACCCTGCACACCTCTGACACTCCCTGGTACACCTCTGACACCCCCAGGTACACCTCCGACACTCCCAGGTACACCTCCGACACTCCCAGGAACACCTCTGACACCCCAGGTACACCACCAACACTCCCATGTACAACCCTGACATCCCCAGGTACACCCTGACACTCAGGTACACTCAGACACCTCAGGTACACCTCTGATACTCCCATGTACACCCCGACACCCCCAGGTACACCTCCGACTCTCCCAAGAACACCTGACACTCCAGGCACACAACCGACACCCCAGGCACACATCTGACACTCCAGCACACCTCTGACACGCCCAGGCACTTGACACCCCAGGCACACCCCTGACACTCCCAGGTACACCTCCGGCACCTCAGGCACACTCCCTGACACTCCCAGGTACACCAGACACTCCCAGGTACCCCTCTGATACCCCAGGTATACATCTGATCTCCAGGCACACCACTGACACTCCCCTGGTACACCCCTGACACCAGGTACACCTCAGTCACCCCACACACCTTAGACACCTAGGCACACTTTGACACCCAGGCACCTCTGACACTCTCTGGCACACCTCAGACACTCCCATGCACACCCTCTGACACTTCCAGGCACACCTTGACACCCCAGGCACACCTCATACACTCCCAGGTACAACTGAGACTCTCCCAGGTACACCTCTGACACCCCAGGTACACCACTGACACCCCAGGTACACCTCTGCACTCCCAGGTACACCCCAGACACTCCCAGGTACACCTCTGACACTCCCAGGCACACCCTGACACTCCCAGGTACTCCTCTGACACCCGTGGTACTCCTCTGACACCCCAGGCACACCTCAGACACCCAGGCACACCCCAGGCAACCCAGGCCATCTCAGACACCCAGGTGCATCCCCCTGACACCCCCAGGCACACCCCTGACACTCCCAGGCACACCTCTGACACCCCAGGTACACCTCTGACACTCCCAGGCACACCACTGACACTCCCAGGTACACCTCAGACACCCCAGGCACACCTCTGACACTCGGTACCTCTGACACTCCCTGGCACACCCTGACACCCCAGGTACACCCCAGTCACTCCACTTACACCCACACTTCCAGGTACACCTTGACACTCCAGGTACACCTCTGACACCCCTGGTACACCCCAGACACTTCCATGCACACCCCACACTTCCAGGTACACCTTTACACCCCAGGTACACTACACACACCCGAGGCACACCTCAGACACTCCCAGGCACACCTCTGACACTCCCAGGCACACCACCGACACTCCCAGGCACACCCTGGCACTCCCCAGGGCACACCTCTGACACTCCCAGGTACAACTCCTGACACCCCAGGCACACCCAGACACCAGGCACACCCCAGACACTCCAGGCACACCCCAGACACTTCAAGGCACTTCTGACACACTTAGGCATACCGCTGACACCCCAGGCACACCCCTGACACCCCAGGCACACCTCACACCCCAGGTACACTCAGACACTCTACACCTCTGACACTTCCAGGCAAACCCTGACACCCAGGCACACCTCTGACACCCCACACCTCAGACACTCCCCAGGCACACCCATGACACCAGGTACACCTCTGACACTCCCAGGCACACCTCTGACACTCCCCAGGCACACCTCTGACACCCCAGGCACACCCCAGACGCTCCCAGGCACACCCCCTGACACGCCCAGGCACACCACTGACACTACCAGGCACACCTCTGACACTCCCCAGGTACACTCTGACACTCCCAGGTACACCTCTGACCTCCCAGGTACACCCTGACCCCTTCCAGGTACACCCCTGACACCCCAGGCACACCCTCAGAAACCCCAGGTACACCTCAGACACTCCCCAGGCACACCGCTGACACTTTCAGGCACACCAATGACTCCCAGGCACTCCACTGACACCCTGGCACATCTCCACACTCCCACACCCCAGACACTCCCAGGCACACCCGACACCCCAGGCACACCTCTGACACTCCCCTGCACACCTCTGACACCCCAGGCACATCTCCGACACCCCAGGCACCTCCGACACTCCCAGGAACACCTCTGACACCCACACCACCAACACCCATGCACACCCCTGACACCCCAGGCACACTTGACACTCCCCAGGCACACCCCAGACACTCCCCAGCACACCTCTTATACTTCCAGGCAACCCTGACACCCCAGGCACCCTGATACTCCCCAGGTATACATCTGCACCCCAGGCACACCCCAGACACCGCCAGGCACACCCCAGACACTCTCAGGTACACCTCTGGACACTCCCATGCACACCTCCGACACTCCCAGGCACACCTGACTCTCCCAAGAACACCTCTGACACTCCAGGTACACAACCGACACCCCAGGCACCCCTGACACTCCCAGGTACACCTCGACACGCCCAGGCACACTTCTGACACTCCCCAGGCACACTGACACTCCCAGGTACACAACCGACACTCCCAGGCACACCCCTGACACTCCCAGGCACACCTCTGACACGCCCAGGCACACTTGACACCCCAGGTACACCTCAGACACTCCCAGGCACCCCTGATACTCCCAGGCATACATCTGACACTCCCAGGCACACCACTGACACCCCAGGCACACTGCTGACACTGCCAGGCACACCTGAGACACCCCAGGCACACCCACGATACCCCAGGCACACTCCGACACTCAGGTGCACCACTGACACCCCAGGTTACACCAGACACTCCCCAGGCACACCTCAGACACCCCAGGCACACCTCAGACACCCAGGCACACCCCAGACACTCCCAGGCACACCTTGACACTCCCAGGTGCACCTCTGACACCGCCAGGCACACCTCAGACATTCCCAGGCACACCTCTGACACTCTGCAAACCCCGACACTTCCAGGTACACCTCTGACACTCCCCCAGCCACACCCTCAGACACCCCAGGCACACCCATGACACCCCAGGCACACCTCTGACACCCCAGGCACACCTCTGACACCCCAGGGCACACCTCTGACACTCCCCAGGCACACCAGACGCTCCCAGGCACACCCTGACACTCCCAGGTACACCACTGACACCCCAGGCACACCCCTGACACCCCAGGCACACCCTCTGACACTCCCAGGCACACCTCTGACCTCCCAGGTACACCGCTGACCCTTCCAGGCACACCCCTGACACTCCCCAGGCACACCTCAGAAACCCCAGGTACACCCCAGACACTCCCAGGCACACCTCTGACACTCTCAGGCACACAATGACCTCCCAGGTACTCCACGACACCCCTGGTACACTCTCTGACACTCCCAGGCACACCTCAGACACTCCCAGGCACACCTCTGGACACTCGGTACACCTCTGACACTCCCCTGGCACACCTCTGACACCCCAGGTACATCTCCGACACTCCCAGGCACACCCTGACACTCCCAGGAACACTCTGACACTCCCCAGGTACACCACCAACACTCCCCAGGTACACCTCTGACACTCCAGGCACACTCTGACACCCAGGCACACCCCAGACACCCCAGGCACACCTTATACTCTGTACACCCCAGACACTCCAGGCACACCACAATTCCCAGGCATACATCCGACACCCCAGGCACACCCCAGACACCGCCAGGCACACCCTCAGACACCTCAGGTACACCTCTGACACTCCCCATGTACACCTCCGACACTCCCAGGTACACCTCCGACTCTCCCAAGAACACCCTGACACTCCCCAGGCACACAACCCGACATCCCCAGGCACACCCCTGACACCCCAGGCACACCTCTGACACGCCCAGGCACACTTCTGACACTCCCCAGGCACACCTCCGACACCCCAGGCACACAACCGACACTCCCAGGTACACCCCTGACACTCCCCAGGCACACCTCTGACACGCCCAGGTACACCCCTGACACTCCCAGGTACCCCTCAGACACTCCCCAGGCACACCTCTGACCCAGGCATACATCTGACACTCCCCAGGCACACCACTGACACTCCCCAGGTACACTGCTGACACTGCCAGGCACACCTGAGACACTCCCAGGCACACCTGCGATACCCCAGGCACACCTCGACACCTCAGGCACACCACTGACACCCCAGGTTACACCCCTAGACACCCCAGGCACACCTCAGACACTCCCAGGTCACACTCTCAGACACCCCAGGCACACCTCAGACACCCCAGGTACACCCTGACACTTGCCCTGACACCGCCAGGCACTCCCCAGAACTGCCAGAACACTTCAGACACTGCTGCATACACATCAGACACCCCTGTACACCTCAGAAACCCCTAGATACACCTCTGACACTCCCAGGCACACCTCTGATACTCCCCAGGTACACCCCTGACACCCCAGGCACACCTCAGACACTCCCAGGCACACCGCTGACCTCCACGCACACACCTGACACCCCAGGCACACCTCTGACACTCCCCTGGTACACCTCTGACACCCCAGGCACACCTCAGACACTCGCACACCCTTACACTCCCCAGGCACACCTCTGACACTCCAGGTACACCTCCTGACACTCCCAGGCACACCTCTGACACCTCCCAGGCACACCTCTGACACTCCCCAGGTACACCTCTGACACTCCCAGGCACACCTCTGGCACTCCAGGCACACCTCCACACTCCCCAGACAACCTGACACCCCAGGCACACCCCAGACACCAGGTACACCTCAGACACCCCAGGCACACCCCAGACACCTGCACACCTCTGACACCCAGGCATACCGCTGGACACCTGCACACCCCTGACACCCCAGGCACATCCTCCTCACACTTGCACACCCCCAGACACCCATGCACACCTCTGACACCTCCAGGCACACCTCTGACACTCCAGGCACACCTCTGACGGTGCACACCTCCAGACACTCCCAGGTACACCTTGGACACTCCCAGGCACACCCCTGACACCCCAGGACACCTCTGACACTCCCAGGCACACCTCAGACACTCCCAGGAAACCTCAGACGCTCCCACGCACACCCCTGATCCTCCCAGGCACACCCCTGACACCAGGTACACCTCTGACACCCCAGGCACATTCCCCAGACACTCCCCAGGCACACCGTGACACTCCTCCAGGCACACATTCTAACACCCCCAGGTACACCCCTGACACTCACGGTACCTCTGACGCCCCAGGCACACCCCAGACACCCCAGGCACACCTCAGACATCCCAGGCACACCCCTGACACCCCAGGCACACCCCAGACACCCCAGGCACCCCTGACACCTGGTGCACACCTCTGACACCCTGGCACACCTTCTGACAGTCCCTGGTACACCTCCAGACACTCCCAAGCACACCCTCTGACACCCCAGGCACACCCTCTGACACTCCCAGGCACACCACTGACGCTCCCAGGCACACCAATGACACTCCCAGGCACTCCACTTGACACTGGCACATCTCTGACACTCCCAGGCACACCCCTGACACTCCCAGGCACACCTCTGGACACTCCCAGGTACACCCCCAGACACTCCCAAGGCCACCCCTGACCCCAGGCACACCCCAGACACCCCAGGCACACCTCTGACACCCCAGGCACACCCCAGACACTCCCAGGCACACCCCTCTGACACCCCCAGCCACCTCTGACACCTGTAGCACTCCTGTGACACTCAGGCACACCTCAGACACCCCAGGCACACCACGCAACTCAGGCACATCTCAGACACTCCCAGGTGCACCCTGACACCCATGCAAACTCTGACACTTCCAGGCACACCTCTGAAACCCCAGGCACACCCCAGACACCCCAGGCACACCCTGGACACCCCAGGCACACCACTGACACTCCCAAGCACACCCTGCACACCCCAGGCACACCCTGACACCTAAGTACCTCCTCTGACACTCCCTGGCACACCCCATGACACTCCCCAGGCACACCTCAGTCACTCCACTCTACACTCCAGACACTCCAGGCACACCTGACACCCCATACACCCCATACACTCCCCAGGAACACCTCAGACTCCAGGCACACCTCTGACACCTAGGCACACCCTGACACTCCCACACATCTGGCACCCAAGGCACACCCTGACACTCCGGTACAACCCTGACACCCCAGGCACACCCCTCAGACACCAGGCACACCCTGAGACACCCCAGGCACACCCCAGACACCCCAGGCACACCTCTGACACCCTTAGGCATACCGCTGACACTCCCCAGGCACACCCCTGACACTCCCAGGGCACACCTCACACTCCCAGGCACACTTCCAGACACTCCCCAGGCACACCTCTGACACTCCCAGGCACACCCTTGACACCCAGGCACACCCCTGACACTCCCAGGTACATCATGACACCCCCAGGCACACCTTGACACCCAGGCACACCTCTGACACCCAAGCACCTCCAGCTCCCAGGCACCTCCAACACCCCAGGCACACCTCCTGACACTCCCAGGCACACCTCTGACACCTGCACACCTCTACACCCCAGGCACACTGACACCCCAGGCACACCACTGACCCCACCAGGCACACCTCAGACACTCCAGGCACACCTCTGACACTCCAGGCATACATCTGACACCCCAGGGCACACCACTAACACTCCCCAGGCACACCGCTGACACTGCCAGGCACACCTGAGACACTCCCAGGCACACCTAGATACACCCAGGCACACCCGACACTCCGGTACACCACTGACACCCAGGTTCACACCACTGACACCCCAGGCACACCCCAGACACCCCAGGCACACCCCAGACACCCCCAGGCACACCTTGACACCCCAGGCACACCTCCTGACACCCCAGGCACACCTCTGACACCCCAGGCACACTGATAACTCTCAGGTACACCTCAGACACCCCAATGCACACCGCTGACCCTCCCAGGCACACCCCTGACACTCCGGTACACCCCAGAAACCCCAGGTACACCCAGACACCCCAGGCACACCGCTGACACTCGGCACATTCTGACACCCCAGGCACACCCTGACACTCCCCTGGCACACCTCTGGACACTCCCAGGCACACCTCAGACACCCCAGGCACACCCTGTGACATCCCCAGGCACACCCTGGCCCTGTGCACACCTCAGACACCCCAGGTGCACCCCGACACTCCCAGGCACACCTCTGACACTCCCAGGCACACCTCTGACACTCCCTGGCACACCCCAGACACTCCCCACACCTCTGACACCCCAGGCACACCCTGACACCCCAGGCACACCACTGACGCCCCAGGCACACCAATGACACTCCCAGGCACTCCACTGACACTCCTGGCACATCTCTGACACCCCAGGCACACCTCAGACACTCCCAGGCACACCTCTGACACCCCAGGCACACCCCTGACACCCCAGGCACACCTCTGACACTCTGGCACACCTCCGACACCCCAGGCACACCTCCGACACTCCTGAATACCTCTGACACTCGACACACCACCAACACTCCCCAGGTACACCCCACACTTCCAGGCACACACCCCAGGCACACCCTCAGACACTTATACACCTCTGACACTCCCAGCTACCTCTGACATCTGTGGGCACCCCAGACACCCCAGGCACACCTCAGACACCCCAGGCACACCCCAGCACCCAGGCACATCTCAGACACCCCAGGTGCACCCTGACACCCCAGGCAACCTGACACTCCAACACCCCTGACACCTGGCACACCCCAGACACTTGCCACTCTGACACCTACACCACTGACACCCATGCACACCCCAGACACCCCAGGCACACTCCCCTGACACTCCCAGGTACACCTCTGACACTCCCTGCACACCCCTGACACCCCAGGCACACCCCAATACTCCACCCCACACCTTGGACACTCCAGCACACCTTGACACCCCATACACCTCATACACTCTCAGGAACACCACACCCCAGGCACACCTCTGACACCCCCAGGCACACCCGTGACACCCCAGGCACATCTGGCACCCAAGCACACCCCTGATACCCCAGGCACACCCCTGACACTCTGGCACACCCCAGACACCCTAAGGCACACCCTCTGACACCCCTAGCCACACAACTTGCACACCCCTGACACCCCAGGCACACCTCACACTCTGGTCACACTCCAGACACCCTGCACACCCACACTGACACTTCCAGGCACACCTCTGACACTTCCAGGCACACCTCTGACACTGCCACATCAATGACACCCCCAGTCACACCTTGACACTCCAGCACTGACACTCCCAGGCACACCTCTGACACTCCCAGGCACTCTCTGACACTCCCTGGTGCACACCACACTCCCAGGTACACCTCTGACACCCCAGGCACACCTCTGACACCCCAGGTACACCCTGACACCCCAGGTACACCACTGACACTTCCAGGAACACTCCTGACACTCCCAGGCACACCTCTGACCCCAGGCACACCCCTGACCTCCCAGGCACACCCTGACACCCAATGCACCCCAGAAACCTCCCAGGTACACCTCAGACACTCCCAGGCACACCGCTGACACCCCAGGCACACACTGATTCCAGGCACCTCCACACCCCTGGCACTCCCTCTGACACTGCCAGGCACACCCCCAGACACTCCCCAGGCACACCTCTGACACCTGTGGCACTGACACTCCCAGGCACACCAGCACACCCCAGGCACACCTCTGACACTCCCAGGTGCAGCCCCTGACACCTGGTGTCTACCTCTGACACTCCCAGGCACACCTCTGACACCTCAGGCACTTTGACACTGCCAGGCACACCTCTGACACCCCAGGCACACCAACGACACTCCAGGCAATTCACTGACACTTCCTGGCACATCTCTGACACCCCAGGCACACCCCAGACACCTGCACACCTGACACTCCCAGGCACACCCCTGACACTTGAGGCACACCCTACCCAGGCACACCCTGACACTCCCAGGCACAACTCCTGACACTCCCAGGCACACCCAGACACCAGGCACACCAGGACACTCCCCAGGCACACCTCAGACACCCCCAGGCACACCTCTGACACTCTTAGGGATACCGCTGACACCCCGGTGGCACTCTGACACTCCGGTGGCACACCCCACCCCAGGCACACACCCCCAGGTACACCTCTGACACTCCAGGTACACCCTGACACTCCAGGCACACCTCTGACACTCCCCAGGCACACCTCAGACACTCCCAGGTACCACCTTGACACTCCTGGTACACCTCTGACACCCCAGGTACACCTCTGACACTCCCCAGGCACACCTCTGACACCCCAGGCACACCCTCAGACACTCCAACGCACACCGCTGATCCTCCCAGGCACCCCTGACACTCCCCAGGCACACCTCAGAAACTCCCAGGCACACCCTCAGACACTCCCCAGGCACACCATGACACCCCTGCACACATTCTGACACCCCAGGCACACCCTGACACTCCCTGGCACACCTCTGACACCCCAGGCACACCCCAGACACCCACACCCCAGACATCCCCAGGCACACCCCAGACACCCCAGGCACACCTCAGACACTCCCCAGGTACACCCCTGACACTCCCCAGGCACACTCTGACACTCCCAGGCACACCTCTGACACTCCCTGGTACACCCCAGACACCCCCAGGCACACCTCTGACACCCAGGCACACCTCTGACACTCCCAGGTACACCACTGACGCCCCTGTACACCCAATGACACCCCAGGAACCTGCAACGACACTCCTGGCACATCTTTGACACTTCCGCACACCTCAGACACCCCAGGCACACTGACACTCCCAGGCACACCTCTGACACTCCCAGGTACACCTCTGACACTCCCCAGGCACACTGACACTCCCCAGGCACACCTCCGACACTCCCCAGGAACACATCTGACACTCCCAGGTCCACCACCAACACTCCCCAGGCACACCCCTGACACCCCAGGCACACCTCTGACACCCCAGGCACACCCCAGACACCCAGGCACACCCCTGACACCCCAGGCCACACCTGACACCCCAGGCACACCTCTGACACCTGGCACCTCCTGACACCGCCAGGCACACCTCAGACACCCCAGGCACACCCCTGACACCTGCACCTCTGACACCCCAGGCACACCCCTGACACCCAGGCACACCCCAGACACCCCAGGCACACCTCAGACACCCCAGGCACCCATGACACTCCCAGGCACACCTCTGACACCCCAGGCACACCCTGCACTCCCTGGTGCACCCTCAGACACTCCCCAGGCACACCCCTGTGACACTCCCAGGAGCACCCCTGACACTTCCAGGCACACCTCTGACACTTGCACACCCCAGACTCCCAGGTAAACCCTGACACTCCCAGGTACACCTCTGACACCCCTGGCACACCCCTGACACCCAGGCCCCCCAGTCACTCCACTTCACACCTTAGACACTCCAGGCACACCTTGACACTCCCAGGCACACTCTGACACTCCCCTGCACACCTCAGACACTTCCATGCACACCTCTGACACCTCCAGGCACACCTTGACACTCCTGGTGACACCTCACACCCCAGGCACACCCTCAGACACTCCCCAGGCACACCTCTGACACCCCAGGCACACCACTGACACTCCCAGGTGCACACCCCACTCCCAGGCACCCTCTGACACCCCAGGCAACCTCCCTGACACTCCCCAGGCACACCCCAGACACCAGGCACACCCCAGACACTCCCCAGGCACACCCCAGACACCCCAGGCACACCCCTGACACCCCAGGCACACCTCCCCACACCCAGGCACACTGACACCCCAGGCACACCTCCTGACACTCCAGGCACACCCCTGACACTCCATGCACACCTCTGACACCTGTGCCACCTTGACACCTGCACACCCCATACACCCCAGGCACACCCCAGACACTTGGTGCACACCCTGACACCCCAGGCACACCACTGACACCCCAGGCACACCCCTGCACCCCAGGCACACCTCTGACACTCCAGGCACAACTCTGACACTCCCCAGGCACACCTCTGACACTCTAGGCATACTGACACCCAGGCACACCCCTGACACTCTGGTGGACACCTCTCACACTTGCACACCCTGACACTCCCAGGCACACCCCAGACACTCCCAGGCAAACCTCAGACGCCTCCCCACGCACACCGCTGATCCTCCCAGGCACACCCCGACACCCCAGGCACACCCAGAAACCCCAGGCACACCTCAGACACTCCCCAGGCACACCGCTGACACTCGGTGCACACATCTCTGACACTCCCCAGGCACACCTCTGACACTCCCTGGCACTCCTCTGACGCCCCAGGCACACCCCAGACACCTGCACACCCCAGACATTCCCCAGGCACACTCAGACTCCCAGGCACACCTCAGACACCCCAGGCAACCCTGACACCCCAGGCACACCTCTGACACTCCCCAGGCACACCTCTGACAGTCCCCTGCACACCTCAGACACCCTGCACACCTCTGACACTCCCAGGCACACCTCTGACACTCCCAGGTCACACCACTGACGCTCCCAGGCACACCACGACACTCCCAGGCACTGACACTCCCTGGCACATCTCTGACACCCCAGGCACACCCCAGACACTCCCAGGTACACCTCCGACACCCCAGGCACACCCTGACACCCCAGGCACACCCCTGACACTCCCAGGCCACCTCTGACACCCCAGGCACACCTCCGACACCCCAGGAACACATCTGACACCCCAGGCACACCACCACACCCAGGCACACCCCTGACACTCCCCAGGCACACCTTGGACACCCCCAGGCACACACCCCAGACACCCCAGGCACACCTCCTGACACTCCCCAGGCACTCCTCTGACACCTGTGGCACACCCTGACACCCCAGGCACACCTCAGGCAATTCCAGGCACATCTGACCCCAGGTGCACCCCTGACACTCCCAAATGGAACTCTGACACTCCAGGCACACTCTGACACCCCAGGCACACCAGATGACACCCCAGGCACACCTCTGACAATCCCAGGCACACCTCTGACACTCCCAGGCACACCTCAGAGACTCCCAGGCACACCCCTGACACCCCAGGCACTCTGACACTCCCTGGCACACCCTGACACTTGCACACCCCAGTCACTCCACTTCACAGCCAGACACCTATACACCTTGACACCCCACACACCATACACCCCAGAACACCTCAGACACCCTGGTGCACACCCTGACACTCCCAGGCACACCACTGACACTCCCAGGCACACATCTGACACTCCAAGGCACACCTCTGACACTCCCGAGGCAACCCTGACACCCCAGGCACACCTCTGACACAGGCACACCCCAGACACCCCAGGCACACCCCAGACACCCCAGGCACACCTCTGACACCCTTAGCCACTGCTGACACTCCCAGGCACACCCCTGACACTCCCAGGCACACCCCCACACTCCCAGGCACACTTCAGACACCCCAGGCACACCCTGACACTCCAGTACACCTCTGACACTCCAGGCACACCTCTGACACTTGGTACATCATGACACTCTGTTACACTTCTGACACTCCCAGGCACACCCTGACACTCCCAGGCACTGACGCTCCCAGGCACCTCTGACACTCCCAGGCACACCCCTGACACTCCCAGGTACACCTCTGACACTCCCAGGCACACCTCTGACACCCCCAGGCACACCTCTGACACTCCCCAGGCACACCCTGACACTCCAGGCACACCTCTGACACTCCCAGGCACACCTCTGACACCCCAGGCACACCCCCGACCTTCCCAGGCACACCCCTGACACCCCACGCACCCCCCAGAAACCCCAGGCACACCCCAGACACCCCAGGCACACCTCTGACACCCCAGGCACACACTCTGACACTCCCCAGGTGCACCTCTGGACACTCCCTGGTACTCCTCTGACACTGCCAGGCACACCCCAGACACCCCAGGCACACCCCCTGACACCTGTGGCACTTTCCACACCCCAGGCACACCCCAGACACCCCAGGCACACCCCTGACACTCCCAGGTGCACCCTGACACTCCCCAGGCACACCTCTGACACCCCAGGCACACCTCTGACACCCTCAGGCACACCTCTGACACTGCCAGGCACACCCCTGACACTCCCAGGCACACCACTGACGCCCCAGGCACACCAATGACACCCCAGGCACTCCACTGACACTCCTGCACACTCTGAACCCCAGGCACACCTCAGACACCCCAGGCACACCTCCGACACCCCGAGGCACACCCCTGACACTCCTGCACACCCCGACACTCCCACTTACACCTCTGACACTCCCCAGGCACACCTCCGACACTCAGGCACACCTCCGACACTCTCAGGAACACCTCTGACACTCCCCAAACAACCAACACTTCCAGGTACACCCCGACACTCCCAGGCACACCCCTGACACCCCAGGCACACCCTGACACTCCCAGGCACACCTCTGACACTCCCAGGCACACCTCCGCCACTCCCAGGCACACCTCCGACTCTCCCAAGAACACCTCCTGACACTCCCAGGCACACCACTGACATTCGCAGGTACACCCCTGACACCCCAGGCACACCTTGACACTCCCAGGCACACCTCTGGCACTCCGGCACACCTCCGACACTCCAGGTACACCTCCGACACTCTCAGGAACACCTCTGACACTCCCCATGTAAACCACAACACCCAGGCACACCCCTGACACTCCCAGGCACACCCCTGACACCTCAGGTACACCTCTCACACCCCAGGCACACCTCCGACACTCCCAGGCACACCCCTCCGGCACCCCAGAACACCTCTCACACTCCCAGGCACACCTCAGACAATCCCAGATACCCCTCTGATACCTGGAGGCATACATCTGACACTCCCCAGGTACACCACTGACACTTCCAGGCACACCGCTGACACTGCCATGTACACCCCAGACAGTCCCAGGTCACACCTGTTACTCCCCAGGCACACAGCATGCACCGAACGAAGTACATTGAT
>NW_024711607.1:0-2145 GCF_018991925.1 Homarus americanus | reverse complement strand
GGCGTTAAATAACGTAAAATTGTATTAAACTAACGTTAAATGGCGTTAAACTGCGTAAAATAGCGTTAAACTAACGTTAAATAGCGTTAAACTAACGTTAAATGGCGTTAAACTAATGTTAATTGGCGTTAAACTAACGTAAAAATAGCGTTAAACTAACGTTAAATGGCGTTAACCTAACGTTAGAAATGGCGTTAAATTAACGTTAAACTGACGTGGTAATTAAACTAACGTTAAATGGCGTTTTAATTAGGTTAAATGACGTTTAACTAATAACGTTAAATGAGGTTAACTAACGTTAAATGGCGTTAAACTAGCGTTAAATGGCGTTAAACTAACGTAAATAGCGTTAAACTAATGATATTAAATGGCGTTAAATTAACGTCAAAAGAAGTTAAACCAACGCGTTAAATGACGTTAAACTAACATTAAATGGCGTTAAACTAACGTTAAATGGCGTTAAACCCAACGTTAAATGGCGTTAAATTAACGTCAAAGAAGTTAAACTAACGTTAAATGACGTTAATTAAACTAACGTTAAATGACGTTAAACTAACGTTAAATGAAGTTAAACTAACGTTAAATGGCGTTAAACTAACGTTATATAGGGTTAAACTAACGTTAAATGGCGATTTTTAACTAACGTTAATAAGTTAAACTAACTAACGTTAAATGAGGTTAAACTAAGGTTAAATGAAGTTAAACTAACGTTAAATGGCGTTAAACTAACGTTATATGGGGATTTAAGCTAACGTAAACGGCGTTAAACCCCGCATTCAATGGCGTTAAACTAACGTTAAATAGCGTTAAACTAACGTTAAATGACGTTAACGCGTTAAATAAAGTTAAACTAACGTTAAACGGCGTTAAAAGTAACGTTATATGGCGTTAAACTTAACGTAAATGGCGTTAAACTAACGTTAAATGGCGTTAAACTAACGTTAAATGGCGTTAAATTAACGTCAAAAAGAAGTTAAACCAACGTTAAATGACGTTAAGCTAACGTTAAATGGCGTTAAACTAACGTTAAATGGCGTTAAACTAACGTTAAATGGCGTTAAACTAACGTTAAATAGCGGTAAACTAACGTTATTAGCGTTAAACTAACGTTAAATGGCGTTAAACTAACGTTAAATGGCGTTAAACTAACGATAAATAGCGTTAAACTAACGTTAAATGGTAAACTAACGTTAATGGCGTTAAACTAACGTTAAATGGCGTTAAACTAACGTTAAATGGCGTTAAACTAACGTTAATGGTGTTTAATTAGGTATAACGTTAAATTAACGTTAAATGGCGTTAAACTAACGTTAAATGGCGTTAAACTAACGTTAAATGGCGTTAAACTAACGTTAAATAGCGTTAAATTAACGTTAAATGAGGTTAAACTAACGTTAAATGGCATTGGCTAATAACGTTAAATGGTGGTAAACTAATGTTTATGGCGTTAAACTAACGTTAAATGGCGTTAAACTAACGCTAAAATGGCGTTAAACTAGCGTTAAATGGCTTTAAACTAACGTAAAATGGCGTTAAGCTAACGTTAAATGACGTTTAGTGGGTTAAAAATAACGTTAAACTAACGTTAAATGACGTTAAACTAACATTAATTATTTTAAGGTTAATAATATTAAACTAACGTAGCGTTAAACTAACGTTAAATGGCGTTAAACTAACATTAAATGGCGTTTAATTAGGTTAATTAACGTTAAACTAATAACGTTAATGACGTTAACTAACGTTAAATAGCGTTAAACTAACGTTAAATGGCGTTAATAACATTAAATGGCGTTAAACTAACATTAAATGGCGTTTAGTGGGATAATAACGTTAAACTAACGTTAAATGGCGTCATAACGTTAATGATTAAACTAACGTTAAATGACGTTAAACTAACGTTAAATGGCGTTAAACTAACGTTAAATGAATTAAACTAACATTAAATGGCGTTTAATTAGGTTAAATAACGTTAAACTAACGTTAAATGACGTTAAACTAACGTTAAATGACGATTATAACTAACGTTAAATGACGTTAAACTAACGTTAAATGACGTTAAACTAACGTTAAATGACGTTAAACTAACGTTAAAATGGCGTTAACTAACGTTATAGCGTTAAACTAACGTTAAATACGTTAAATTAA
>NW_024711606.1:0-13546 GCF_018991925.1 Homarus americanus | reverse complement strand
TTGACGGTACAGTTACAGCCACTTATTGACGGTGCAGTTACAGCCACTTATTGACGGTGCAGTTACAGCCACTTATTGACGGTACAGTTACAGTCCAAACTTCTTGTACACTTGGGGGCGGTTGACAACATGTGAACGCTGCTTGCATTATAAATTGTCAGAATAAAAAACTAAAAAAAAAAAATCCGATACTAAGAAAAAACTGAGTAAATTAATGTTAAAATATCAATCTACCTTACCTACATCACCTCCTTAAGTAGATGGTATATTATCCAGCATGTCCAGAGAATACCCGAGGCACCGACTCTATTCAGAGATAGTGAAGAAAACAAATTAAGTGAGATAGTAGTGACTAGTAACGATGTTAGTAAGCAAATAGACAAACTAAAGCTTAATAAGTCACCTGGTCCCGATGAGATATTTGCCAGAGTATTAAAGGAATGTAAGGAAGAGCTAGATGTTCTTAGCAAAGTTGTTTAACATGTCATTAAACAGGTGTAGTACTGTAACCTGGAGGATAAAGGAATGTAATACCGATTTTCAAGAAGGGGATAGATCAATATCCTCTAACTACCGCCCAATCAGTCTAACAACATCAATAGTGGTGGGCAAATTACCGGAAGCAATCATTTCAAACTCTATTCGAAATCGCCCTGGAGAAGCACCGACCGATCAATGATTCCCAGCATGGCTTCACGTTTAGGACGTTCTTGCCTAACTCAACCATTACATTCTTTCATCAGTTTTCGAATCGGTGGACGAGGGCACACCATGATGTATTATCTCGACTTTATAACGCCTCTTCGACAGAGTCACCCACGAAAGACTAATTAGAAAGGTAGAAGCTCATGGCATCAAAGGTGACATCCTTAAATGGATTAGGGCGTGGTTACAGGACAGGAAACAGCGAGTGAGCATTAACGGCACTAAGTCCCATTGGAGCAACGTCACAAGTGGAGTTCCCCAAGGCTCAGTACTTGGACCACTATTATTTATTATATACATAAACGACATAGATATCGGCATTGACAGCAATATAAGTAAATTTGCTGATGACACTAAAATAGGACGTGTTATCAAATCTGACGAGGACTCGGCAAAACTACAGGAAGATCTAAACAAATTTTTCGAATGGTCTGAAAAATGGCAGATGAAATTCAACGTCTACAAATGTAAAGTACTCAGTATAGGAGATGTAAACAGGGAAACCAGATACCAGATGAACAACGATGCCATAGAGAAATCTGACTGCGAGAGAGATTTAGGAGTAATGATAAGTAGGAACCTTAAGCCAAGTAAACAATGTGTTTTTGCTCATAACAAGGCTAATAAAGTACTTGGGTTCATACAAAGGAGTGTTAGTTACAAGACTAGCGAGGCCATCCTAAAACTGTATCTTGTTCTTGTGAGACCACACCTGGATTACGCAGTTCAGTTCTGGTCACCGTATTACAGAATGGATATAGAATCCTTGGAAAGAATTCAGAGGAGAATGACAAGACTAATCCCGGGCATTAGGAACCTTGCGTATAGAGACAGGTTAAAGCTTCTTAATTTGCACTCCCTTGAGAGACGTAGAGCGAGGGGCGACCAGATAGAGGTGTATAAGTGGAAGGCAGGGCTAAACAAAGGTGACATTACAAAGGTACTCAAACTATCCAACCAGGAGCGAACTTGTAACAATGGTTTTAAATTAGACAAATTTAGATTTAGGCGTGAAATAGGTAAACACTGGTTTGGAAACAGAGTAGTGGATGAATGAAACAAGTTACCAAATATCATCATTAACTCGAATACGCTGTATTGCTTCAAACATAGGTTGGATGCTCATATGAGCAATAGGGGTTGGGTGTAAACGGGACTGCCCAGTATGGGCCAATAGGCCCGCTGCAGTTTCCTCCATTCTTATGTTCTTATGTTCTTATGTATTGTCTAAAATAATACAGTATAATTGGTTATTTTACTTCAATTTTGACTTTGTGTGATAATAGGACATAGTACCATAATAAACCTTTTCTCGAACTGTTAAATAACTCAACAAAAATAATAATAATCCATTCTAAACAACTGATTATCAGACGTAGATGTCATAATTCAGCTCATCATAATTATCCATACACTCTCGTGTATAAATTCCACCGTCAAAATTTGTATTGTCGGAAGAAGTTTTACTGTCTGAATGTCTGTCTAATTCTACAAAAACTCTCCGTTAGTATCCGTCTATTTCCTCTGTTACCTCATCACTTAAGAGTATTACAAAATATTACCACTGACTGTAACACCTGATGTGCAATGTGCATACTCATATTTATAACCCTGTGTATTTTGTAACTGAAAGAAAATACAGGTACAGGAATATTTAGTTACTCTTGCGGTATACAAAATCATACATCTATCTATCTATCTACTGTATCTATCTATCTATCTATCTATCTACTGTATTTATCTATTTATATCAATTTTATTAACTCACCTGTACCATTAATCATCAGTATATTTATCTTAATCTTCTTCCCATTTTGATTTATTCCTCTTAACAATGTATGTATCTACACCCACAAACATACCTACTATCCACTCCCAAACACCCACAAACAAACCTACTATCCACTCCCTACACCCACAAACATACCTACTATCCACGCCCTACACCCACAAACATGCCTCCTATCCACGCTCTACACCCACAAACATACCTACTATCCACGCTCTACACCCACAAACACACCTACTATCCACGCCCCACACCCACAAAAAAACCTACTATCCACGCCCCACACCCACAAACAAACCTACTATCCACGCCCCACACCCACAAACAAACCTACTATCCACGCCCTACACCCACAAACAAACCTACTATCCACGCCCTACACCCACAAACAAACCTACTATCCACGCCCTACACCCACAAACAAACCTACTATCCACGCCCTACACTCACAAACAAACCTACTATCCACGCCCCACACCCACAAACAAACCTACTATCCACTCCCTACACCCACAAACAAACCTACTATCCACGCCCTACACCCACAAACAAACCTACTATCCACGTTCTACACCCACAAACAAACCAACTATCCACTCCCTACACCAACAAACAAACCTACTATCCACTCCCTACACCCACAAACAAACCTACCATCCATGCCTCACACCCACAAACAAACCTACTATACACGCCCCACACCCACAAACAAACCTTCTATCCACGCCCTACACCCACAAACAAACCAACTATCCACTCCCTACACCAACAAACAAACCTACTATCCACGCCCTACACCCACAAACAAACCTACTATCCACGCCCTACACCCACAAACAAACCTACTATCCACGCCCTACACCCACAAACAAACCTACTATCCACGCCCTACACCCACAAACAAACCTATTATCCACGCCCTACACCCACAAACAAACCTACTATCCACGCCCTACACCCACAAACAAACCTACTATCCACGCCCTACACCCACAAACAAACCTACTATCCACGCCCCAAACCCACAAACAAACCTACTATCCACTCCCTACACCCACAAACAAACCTACTATCCACGCCCTACACCCACAAACAAACCTATTATCCACGTTCTACATCCACAAACACACACTACCCACCACCTACACCCACAATAGAGTAAAGGAGGAATACAGAGTGTACTTACTCAGGGTAGCCATACCACTCTGGGTGGTTGATCCTTAGTGCAGCAGGAAAGAGAAAAATTATAAGTGGGTCATTCTATTCCTCGTGTGATGGATGGAAGGATGGATGGATGGATGGATGGATGGATGGATGGATGGGAGACTGAATGGGAGGATAGATGGGTAGATGGGTGACTGAATGGGATGAGAGATGGGTAGGTGGGTGAATCGGTGGATGGATAAACAGCTAACTGGATGAATGGACATATTGTCTTGGATGGCATATTTGGATGTAAAACCCTACGATATGAAGAACATTTTGGACGTATAAACCCATGACAATTAACACCATTTTGGACTTACATCACAGGAAATAGGTAAAACATTTCTGTGATCGTCCTTCAATAATTCCATACGCCAACCTTACCTGCATTTATCTCATTTACAGTATAAAATTTTAGTGTTAATTTCAGCATCGGAATCAATCAATCAATCTCTCTCTCTCTCTCTCTCTCTCTCTCTCTCTCTCTTCAAGATGGAAAATTTCGATGACGCAAAACTTAGATGAAAATTTAATCTCTGCTTATATGTGCAAGCCGATGTTTGTTTCACGTTAACCGCCGTTTCTGTTTCTTAATAAATGACATATCACAGGAGGTGAACTACAACTGAAACTGACCCGACACCAACGACCGACCGATGGAAGATAGGCTTCTGGTTTATCGTATCCCATTTGAGAGTTTTATGAATGTGAAGCCCCTGAATTAGTCATCACCCTACAGCTCAATTTTATCTGAACCCCAGCATTCTTGTTCTTGAACTGTAAACCTTATCTCAATAGAAGATAGGGTTAGGTTAGTCAAGGATAGGTTGCTAGGGTTGTCAGTTGAAGTCAGACTGGGGTTAAATAGGAAGTCGTGTCCATCACAAACCAGACAATTATCCTCGTCCACCAGATTCTCTCAGCAAACTGAAATGCACCGATTATGTGGTCTGGGGCCCTGGTGCCCCTATTATAGAATGGATATAAATTCACTAGAGTCGGTGCAGCGAAGAATGACAAAATTGATTCCGGGACTTAGAAACCTTCCATATCAGGATAGGTTACAGAAACTTAACTTGCATTCCCTAGAAAGACGAAGAGTGCGGGGAGATATGATAGAAGTATTTAAGTGGGTGAAAGGAATCAATAAAGGGGATATAGATAAAGTTCTCATAATATCCGAGCAGGATAGGACTCGGAGCAACGGATTCAAGTTGGATAAGTTTAGGTTTAGGAGGGACATAGGAAGAAACTGGTTCACAAATAGGGTGGTGGACGAGTGGAACAAGCTTAGCAACTTTGTAGTAAGTGCGGGAACTCTGGAAAGTTTCAAAAGGAGGCTAGATAGATTCATGGATGATAGAGAGTGGTAGTAACTCTCGACAGGAGCTGTCATGCACAGGCCAACCGGCCTATTGCAGACTCCTTATTTTCTTATGTTCTTATGTTCTTAAATCCTCAGCTGTTCTTATGTTCTTAAATCCTCAACATAAAAGACAAATTCACCTCCATGTGTTCAAATCTTACTACACTACATTACCGTCACCACTATACCAAACCTGTGTAATATTAACACACTAATACACTATTAAGACATCACCAAATCCATCAATAAACAGTACATCTTCCTTTACACTTGATTAGAAAGAAAAACAGGAAAATATGCCCAGAATCTCAATTTCATTCACTAACATTACGAAAAATTACAAGAGTTAAGAGTCAAAGCAAGATATGTGCTGTACGCAATGTTGATGTTATTTTGTTCGCCATCATTGTGTCCTAAAGTTAACTGTTTTGTGAAGTATATCCTCGGACTTGGGAACAAATCATCATGTGTACCTTTGAGTATTAAGGTCTTGATCCATTTCCTTGATGTCTACCGTTTGGAACAGGTAACACCACCACAATTGTTTTAACCAAGACGAAAACGGAAGAAAAAAAATGCTTCTACAAATATCAAGTATTAATTTTCTCTCTTTGCAGGATCTAATACTCTTGGAAATGTGTTTAAATTAATCTGATTTGTTTTCATTTATTGTCGATCCTTCATAAGAGGACTCGTGGATCCCCCGAGCCTAGCCGGCCATTTTGTTTACATTTTTCGGTCGCTCTAAAATACCATTAAAACAATATTGAGTATAAACGTTTGGCTCAACTGATGATCTCAAACATGTCCCAACATTTTTTTGCCTCAACTCCACATTCTGTAACTCATTTAGGTAGATGTCCCTCACTGCACATACACTGGACTATGTGTAATGTTGCAGCTAATGTGTTATCAAGATATTGCACATTATAAGTTCATGTGTGGTCATTATTATATCAAACGGAGGAATTTTAAAGAGCTATTACACCACCTGTATCATTAGTTGTCGCCAGGAGAAGGAATGTTTAGGTAGATTATATTTTATTTACTGTAATTAAAGTTTCAATACCTAAGACGTTCCACTATAAGAGTCTTTCAACCTCAGGTAAGGTCTTAAGACTTTCTACTCTAGGTCTTACACCCTGGAGTGGCTGTATCGTCCACTTAGGTAATTTACTCCACAAGGAACTACAAGTTACACCTTGATGTAATACTTCATTTACTGCCAAACTTTATAGGGAAATATTACACCTCATAATAAGTCACATTACAACGTTCCCTTTCTGGCTTACAGCCAACTCAAAATGATTTTTCACCGTATAAGATCCGTCAACACACACACACACACGCGCGCGCGCGCGCGCGCGCGCAAAGACAAAACTCCTGTATCCAGATTCTCAAAAGTTTATAAATTAAATTCTTTCCTAAAATTAAACAGACAATACATCTATTAATCATAGAGTATGTGAACAATATCGACGCCATATTGGTTACCATCTTTGAGTCATATAATTAGTTAGCTACATAGTGTTAATTATTTAGTTAAATAGGAAAAATAATCTACTAGCGTGTGTTGTGACCAAAATAAATCAACATTGTATTTACTTTCTCCTCCAGGGGGCACTAGGTCTAGAAAAATGACACAATTGACATCTACATAAAGTGACTGACCAAGGGTAGATATTGGCTACCTTTTGTGTTACTTTGAGGTCGTAAGAACACACAGAGCTGCTCTTAAGGATGTTTACCACAATACACCTCAACCAGTTTCTCATTCACAAAAGTCAAACAATAAATCTGGTTCAAAAGATACACCGTAAATTTTATTAGAATACAATAATCAATTACTGTATTATTGCATTGAGGCGAATAGTCTTATGGTGTTAAGATGTGTTCTTAAGTCACGAAGGTAAACAAAAAAAAAAAAAGATCTAATATCTACCAAGGATTTACGACTGTAGATTAGCAAGCCCTCCCGTTCGAGTAAGGCATGGCTCACCTGACCAAAAATTGTTAATTTTCAAGACAGATTAAGTAAGAAGATTAACCCTCCCAGCTTATTTACCCAATGACAACCCTGATCACATGGGAAGTTGCTGCTAGGATTTAATAAAGTTTAAAAGGTGGTGTGTGGTGGTGTGTGTAGGGTAGGTCAGGTCAGGCAGTGCCAGTGTAGTTAATCTTGAGGTTAAATAAACTAGAGGCTAATCTTCACATGAGCCACTAAGACACTTTGACGGAGGCGGTTACGTACAACAGGAAAGCTCTGATAACATATAATGTACAGTATATACTGTTTAAGTTGCGTCAGCAGCTCTATACACCACTTATTGACCTACTCATTCACTGCCGTAGAAATATTTACTTCTCTAACAGGTTTCTATATGGTTCCCAGTCATTATAATACGACCTTGTAAAATCAAATGATCTAAATTAAACTAAACTTATCCAAATTAAACTTATTAGCTAACAAATCCTTCTAAAACACGATATATGCAAATCAAAAGTTCTAAATTCAACTTAACTTATCGTAATATAACTAAACCATTTTAATTAAACCTAACCTAAACACCTCAAGTGCCACAAACAGAAGGAAAAAACACCTTTAATATTATCGTGTAAGAGGCCCCTGTAACCCACTAACTCCAAGTAATGCATCTATATCAGTCTACCTGCGTCGGAAGCTCTATACGTGACTATGATAGTTACCCACTGCTGGAGAACATTTGTACTTCTATAATTACCCCTGGAGAAACAATGCACCAATTTACGATTTATTTATTTTATTTTTCATTTATTTTTTATTCTTGGTCCATACTGTAAACACCGCCCGCTTGTGAGTCCCGTCAGCCATTTTGTTCTAACTTTCGGGGATTCTAAAATAAACTATAAATAAATAAATAAATAAATAAATAAATAAAACAAGCATCTTTTGTTTTTCTAACCCATGAGCTGTGAGTCTTCATTATATACTTCAACATTGCTGTAAACTAAGGCTAGAGAGGGTGTGTACAGTACTAGTGGAGCCAAGACGAGAAGGTATTTCAAATCCCTAAAGGGTTTTACAAGTGGAGAGTCTTACAAGTGGAGGGTCTTACAGGTGGAGGGTCTTACAAGTGGATGGTCTTACAGGTGGAGGATTTTAATAAGGATAAATACAGCAAGTCTTACAGTTGAATCAGCCAAGTCGAGGAAAACTCTTAAGAGTCATGTAACTTCTACCTGATGTTACCTGTAATCAAGCTAAGGTATATGTAAGAAGAATATTATCTCGTTAATATCCATTCCTCTTCCACTATCCTGCGAGGTGGTGTATTAATAGGCACAGATACTCATGATAAAGAAGGAATAAAGAGAAAGACGCAAGATACCAATAAAATGCGACAGAATATACCTACACATGCGTAATCCTAACCCATCCCAACCCAACCCAACCCTATCCTACCCTCAGCTTCACCACAGTACACAAAGTCATTCTTGGTATCAGAGTGACGCATAAACACCCTGTATCGCCTAAGACACATTTGAATCGGATGGTTCGTTGACGGTTTTATTTCTTCGGTATAAACCAGTGAAGCAATTAGTTCGTGGGAACAGCGAGTCAAAATACTTCACATCAGCTTCGTTTACGACCTCCAGCTGATATTTACTTCTGTTGTCTATATCAATCACATTTTATAATGAAAACAAAAATATGGTTAGTTACTTATAAATGAAAATAAATCATACTTAGATACTTAGGAGTGGGGAAAAAAGATACTTAAGATACTTAAAAATGAAAACACTCTTTGATACTTAAATTAGGACAAAATAAACGGACATAAAGATTTAACTATGAGCGGTGGATATTACGACATGTACCGGCTATCAATACAGAGGCGCTATTTAGCCGTGAAGTTCTCTCAGAAACCCAACAAGACAATATGTGGTCACGTAAAAATTTCAGGTTAATTTTTAACACCATCCGTCATTTTAAACCTTGGCACCTGTAGATTAAGAAAATATATGGTGATATTTTTTCTGATGGGATAAAGGTCGTATTTGTCCAGAGAAGTAAGAGAGGAAAAAAATCACTTGAGAGGCATGACGCACAGAGTGTCTAAGGTGATAAAAGATCATATACTACCATTTGGGTTTTCAAATTAAGTTCATTACATAAAATATCAAACTCATAAAGATTACAAAAGAACAGAATACCATGAGCTCTCTACAGCTATTGTCAGCTGTCAATATGCTGATGTACAGAAGCTACACAATGTTATTGGTGACTGTAATCCCAGGAAAATGATGCTCTTATAAACTTGGTAACTGGAGCTGTAATGCCAGAAAATGCCAAATATGACAATCTATGTGCATATGAAGTTGGAAGACAAAATTATGAAAATTTTGTCAAGGAACGTATTGTTGGTCCATTGAGCATCTGGGAAAAGCTGTCCAAGGTTAATCTACTGTCGTGGAAAGCAGCAAATAAGACTTCAACCATCAAATTGCTATCACAAGTTATAGAACTTAAGCAGGACATACAGTATATGCATCACAGAAGGGCAGCACTGTACATATCAAGTCACCAGACACTGATGTGTTTGGCATATTAAAGCAGCCTCAACTTGGAGAAAATACAAGTATGATAACAGGAACTGGTGAGCGACGACACATTGGGCAGAGAGCCTTACAGGTTTCCATGCCTTCACAGGATCTGACTGCATTGGAAAATTTGTTGGCAAAGGAAAGAAAGCATGTTGGAGCACTTTGATGAAATCTAACACAAAAGTCCTAGATGCATTCAAGATGCTGAGTAGACCAAATGCCCTCCAGCAGACATGTACAGTATATTGGTCTAGAGGAATTTGTATTTAAGCTCTACTGTCCACGAATGACTTTCACTAAACTGTCAAAACTTAGATGGCATCTCTTCAAGATAACGCAGGCAGAAGCTGGAGAACTACCAGCGACTGCAGCAACTCTAAAGTATCATATATTGAGAGGAAGGTATCAAGCTCTTCTGTGGTCTTGTGATGCAGACAGTGAAATGCTTTCACAATTAGAGCATGGCTGGAAGATTGACAATGACTGTTTCATACTAGTAATATCAGACCAACCACCAGCTCCAGAAACAATCACAGAACTTGTTAAATGTGGATGTGGCGTCAGGAAATGTGGATCATTGTCATGTTCATACAGAAAGAATCAGAAAGAATAGCATGACATGCACCGATATGTGTAACTGTCAAGCAGATGATGAGAAATGCCTAAATAAGGTGAAGGAATCTGTTGTACACAGAAGACTCTGAAGACGAGGACTGAAGCAATGTCGTAAATAATAACTTGTGACTTGTATACACATGATGTATAACACTACAAACTTTTAATAAATATAAAACGGTGGTTCTAAGCTTTTCAGATAATGCTAATAAGTATATGTTTAATTTCCAGTATTTGTCTTTAGCAATTAATTTTACTTACTGCAATCTCTTCTTTGCTAAAGACAGGATGGCGTATATGAGCAGCCATGGTTGTAACACACTTAAGATATTATAACAGCATTCATAATATATTATGTTAAATTGTAATCATATAATACTACATGTTCATAGGTTATTAGTCATGTTTTAAGTTACTTAGGACTTAATGGTAATACGTCTGTGGTTCATTACGCCGCTCTTTGATAAAACTTCTTTAATGGCATAAAACTTATAATAAACCGTTCAGAAAAAATTACACCACAGTTCCATAATATAGTTTATAAGGATTATTACGATGTATGGTGTCAAAAATTAACATGAAATTTTTACGGGATTACTTAAGCTCCTACACTAAAACCTGCCGACCTAACCTAACCTTTTTTACCCACCTCCACCTACTTACCTAACCTGACATAATCTAACCAAACCTGACATAATCTAACCTAACCTGACATTATCTAACCTAACCTGATATAATCTAACCTAACCTGACATAATCTAACCTAACCTGACGTAATCTAACCTAACCTGACGTAATCTAACCTAACCTGACATAATCTAACCTAACCCGCAATCACCTAACCTGACATAATCTAACCTAACCTGACATAATCTAACCTAACCTGACATAATCTAACCTAACCTGACATAATCTAACCTAACCTGACGTAATCTAACCTAACCTGACATAATCGAACCTAACCTGACATAATCGAACCTAACCTCCCCGTCTGACATAAGCTAACCTAATCAAACCTAACTTTCCCACCTACCGACCGTAACCTATCTACTTATTACCTACCTAACCTAACTTAACTTAATCCAACCTGACGTAATCTAACCTAACCTATTGAAACTTAACTTAACCACCTACCTCATCTAACACCACTTTGTAATCTCTTTGCACTACCGCTCACAGGATGAGTATGGGGGCACAATAAACTAGCCTCTAACTGGCAAAATTAACAATACTAACCTAACTTAACCCAACCTGACTTTACCTAACCTGATCTGATCTATCCAACTTAAACACCTTAGAATATATAATAAAGCCGCTAGGTTAATTTAGGTTAAATATGGTTGATTCATATTTCGTTTTGACAGAAATTCCCGGCAAAATAACGTATCTATATTGAGAACCACCGCCATGTTGGTTCCACGTTAACAAGACACGGATACACTACAGAATAACCCGCGTTCGTTTAACCTCAATTACTACAGTTTACTTTATAATCTTACTTCACAATCTTCACTACATCTCACTTCACAATCTTCACTACATCTCACTCCACAATCTTCACTACATCTCACTCACAATCTTCACTACATCTCACTTCACAATCTTCACTACATCTCACTTCACAATCTTCACTACATCTCACTTCACATTCTTCACTACATCTCACTTCACAATCTTCACTACATCTCACTTCACAATCTTTACCACATCTTACTTCACAATCTTTACCACTTCTTACTTCACAATCTTCACGACATCTCACTTCACAATCTTCACTACATCTCACTTCATAATCTTCACCACATCTCACTTCACAATCTTCACTACATCTCACTTCACAATCTTCACTACATCTCACTTCACAATCTTCACTACATTTCACTTCACAATCTTCACTACATCTCACTTCACAATCTTCACTACATCTCACTTCAAAATCTTCACTACATCTCACTTCACAATCTTCACTACATCTCACTTCACAATCTTCACTACATCTCACTTCACAATCTTCACTACATCTCACTTCACAATCTTCACTACATCTCACTTCACAATCTTCACTACATCCCACTTCACAATATTCACTACATCTCACTTCACAATCTTCACTACATCTCACTTCACAATCTTCACTACATCCCACTTCACAATCTTCACTACATCTCACTTCACAATCTTCACCACATCTCACTTCACAGTCTTCACTACATCTCACTTCACAATCTTCACTACATCTCACTTCACAATCTTCACTACACCTCACTTCACAATCTTCACTACATCTCACTTCACAATCTTCACTAACACCATCCTTCATCACTACATATAACAACATCAATCATCACTACTTATAACACCATCCATCATCATCACTACATATAACACTATCCATCATCACTACATATAACACGATCCATCATCACTACATATAACACCATCCACCATCACTACATATAGAACCATCCATCACGACATATAACACCATCCAACATCACTACATATAACACCAACCATCATCACTACATATAACATCATCCATCATCACTACATATAACTCCATCCATCATCACTACATAAGACACCATCCAGCATCACTACATATAACACCACCCATCATCACTACATATAACATCATGCATCATCACTACATATAACACCATCCATCAACACTACATATAAAACCAACCTATCATCACTACATATAATATCATCCATCATCACTACATATAACCCCATCCAACATCACTACATATAACACCACCCATCATCACTACATATTACATCATCCATCACTACATATAACTCTATCCATCATCACTACATATAACACCATCCAGCATCACTACATATAACACCAACCATCATCACTACATATAACATCATGCATCATCACTACATATAACACCATCCATCATTACTACATATAAAACCATCCTATCATCACTACATATAACATCATCCATCATCACTACATATAACACCATCCATCACTACATATAGAACCATCCTATCATCACTACATATAATATCATCCATCATCACTACATATAACACCATCCAACATCACTACATATAACACCACTCATCATCACTACATATAACATCATCCATCATCACTACATATAACTCTATCCATCATCACTACATATAACACCTTCCAGCATCACTACATATAACACCAACAATCATCACTACATATATCATCATGCATCATCACTATATATAACACCATCCATCATCACTACATATATTACCCTCCTATCATCACTACATAT
>NW_024711605.1:0-10544 GCF_018991925.1 Homarus americanus | reverse complement strand
CTAGGGATTATGGGGAAACTTCCGTTCGTGGCCCTCGACATCTCCAAAGCATTTGATAGGGTATGGCACAAGTCCTGTGACTGCTGACAATGGTGCCCAGACCCAGGATACAGATTGAGTGGAGGCATTGGAAGTGCAAGGTGAGGACTAAGTAACAATAGAGAAGGAGACTTTACGACTATTGAAGGGAACATAAACAGTGACGTGTTTTAAATCGACTAACAATGGACCTCGCAGAATTGATTCAAACTGGTCGAGACTTAGGGTATGATGGAACTGAATTGAAAGTTTTTGTGACTCGACATCAATCAATTCTAAGAGACGAAAGACAGCAAGAGAAAAAGAAAGAAGAGAGTATGTGTTAAGGAAAGCAGAACAGGAATTGGAATACGAGATCAAAATTGAAGAAAAGGAAGTAGTGGAAAGACAGAAAGAACGAGCCGAAACGGATAGAGAACGAGAAAAGGAAGCAGTGGAAAGAGAGAAGGAACGAGTCGAAAAGGAGATCCTGATCCTTGGATATTCACTTTTATCCTTAATATATGCCATTCTTTAAGGTATCATTGTGACCTGAGCGGCAATAAGCACCCAGGGCACTGCACCTGTTCCATGAATTCGTAACCATAAAGAAACAACTGTAAGACAAAACGTAGTTAAAAAGGCAGCTTGAAATTATGGTGGTATAAATAATAAATAAACCTGCCTCTCATCCAGCCCCCACCTCCTCTATTCCCCCCACCCCCCCCCACACACACTACAGTGGGCGACATCTGTTGGCTTACCATAGCATTTTCCCCAGCTGCTTCGAAACTTCAGACTCAAGGCTATTCGAAGCCTCACTGTGGATGGGTAGTATACACGACTTTTGTGCACGATAGTAGTGTGATCAGAAAATCTTATGTCTGTGTTCAAGTAGTGCAATGTGTGAGGGGAGGGTCCCTAATTACAGTTTTAAGTGAAGTGGATACCCACGCTCTGAACATACGGCATTTGTTTCAAGGCAGCGTCCTTTGTACCCGGCCTACAGGTGTGAGTTCTTGATATAGCCCACTTAATTTCCCCAAGAACTGTCAAGCCCGAACCGTATTCTAGTATTTAAGTTAGGATTAAAATATGGATTTAAAAGACACCAGGTCACAATAAATGGGAAAATGGAGATGTGAGAACCATAAGATATCAAAGTAAAAATTAAAGATTGGAAACTGTAGGCCTACGCGGTGAGGAGCGGCAGGGCAATGCCCTCAGTATCCTTCGTTCTCCTATCACCTCAGGTCCCACGCGGTCGGAGCACCTTGCTGGGCATCGGCCATTATCCCTGTGACCGTCCCACCTTGTCAGATGATGACTGCCAGCTATGCTATTCCACTGTGAACCTGTGGATTCCCAGCATACCACCCCAAATGAGTAGGAATAAATAAGGAAATGCTGTGAAACTCCGCGGTCGTCACTTGGAGTAACCTATAATGCCAGGTGTAGAAACAGTACTGGTATGTCTCTTGGTGAAACCTTCGTCTCTCCCCACCGAGGGCGGTGTGCGAACGAGGTGCCTGATATGTGTACTTAGAAATTACAACGAGTCCCATACTTGCAGGTGTGGAGTATAACAGGTGTGGTGAGCTGGTGCTGTAGGGAGGTGAGATGGTGTTACTATGTATGATGACCTAAGGTGCTATATTCCATACAGGTGGAGCAGTCCGACGTGTGGAGTGTTATTGTAAGAAGGGTAACCAAAATCCTCGTTGTTCTTCTGAGGAAGGCCAACTCATTTGTGTTTTACCGGAATGCAGTATGTTTTATAAGGAATAAATTAGTTAAGACATGTTATGGTTTCACCCTTCCTTCCCCTTATCGATCTGGTCAATGAAAAATCTAACCCAATGCCTAGTCCACTCTGCACGCTACCTAACGAGCTTCATACTGCCCAGAGGGGGTCTGGTGGCAGCGACCTTTAAAATTAAGACGATAGTTAAGTTATCTCCTTAGACTTAGTGACCCCAGAATCTGGCAGTATAATACATTGTACAGAGTGTAGGTATACACTGTACACAGTGTAGGTATACATTGTGCTCTCTGTAGGTGTAAAATGTACACTGTAAGTATACAAAGTACCCATTGTAGGCATACAGTGTACACAGTATAGGTATACAATGTACAGTCACCTTGAAAAGTCTGTATTCTCGGTAATCAGAATAAACCTGGGAATCTTATAGCTCAGTTTTGATTTACAACCCACCGATGGAGCTTCTTACACCACGAGTTAAACAACACGGCGTCTAGTACAGCTGCCGTATATTCTTTACAGGTGGCGTTGATCATGGCTGGCGACTTTTTACAGAAATCATTAATTTGAGAGTAAGATTAAATTACAGTGAAACATGTAATTATGAGACCAATACTGTAGACAATAATATTTGGTTACTATACTCCCGTACCCTGGATGTATTGACACATACAGTAAGTGGCCCTCCATCATCACAGTGGGCCACATAAGAGGCCATCCATCACCTCAGTGGACCACAAAAGTGGCCTCCATCACCTCAGTGGGCCACATAAGAGGCCATCCATCACCTCAGTGGACAGCATAAATGGCCTCCATCACCTCAGCGGGCCTCATAAGTGGCCCTCCATTACCTCAGTGGACCACAAAAGTGGCCTACATCACCTCAGTGGACCTCATAAGTGGCCCTCCATCACCTCAGTGGGCCACATGAATCAGGTGTTTGGTAAATGGTAAGAGAAATAATTGAATTCTCCTTACAGTAATGAGACAGGTTCATTTAGTCCCATGAAGCTCCGACACTTGCTTTGAGATGTTATATGAATCAGTGTCATGAACCGTGAAGGTCAGTTTCGTTGCCGCTGTTGTCGTGTAAACAAGTACCACAGTAAAGTGTGAAAAAGTGCCACAGTGAAGTGTTACCATGTGCCACAGTAAAGTGTTAACAAGTGCAACAGTAAAGTGTTAACAAGTGCCACAGTTAAGTGCTAAAAAGTGTCACAGTAAAGTGTTAAAAAGTGCCACAGTAAAGGGTTAACATGTACCACAGTAAAGTGCTAACAAGGGCCACAGTAAAGTGTTAACAAGTGTCACAGAAAGTGTTAAAAAATGCCACAGGAAAGTGTTAACATGTGCCACAGTAAAGTGCTAACAGGTGCCACAGTAAAGTGTTAACAAGTGCCACAGTAAAGTGTTAACAAGTGTCACAGTAAAGTGTTAAAAAGTGTCACAGTAAAGTATTAACATGTGCCACAGTAAAGTGTTAACAAGTGCAACAGTAAAGTGTTAACAAGTGTCAATGTAAAGTGTTAAGTGTCACATTAATGTGTTAGCAAGTGCCACAGTAAAGTGTTAACATGTGCCTCAGTAAAGTTTTAACAAGTGCAACAGTAAAGTGTTAACAAGTGTCACAGTAAATAAAGTGTTATGTGTCATATTAATGTGTTAGCAAGTGCCACAGTAAAGTGTTAACAAGTGTCACAGTAAGATGTTAACAAGTGCCACAGTAAAGTGTTAAGTGTCACAGTAAAGTGTTGGCAAGTGCCACAGTAAAGTGTTAACAAGTGCCACAATAAAATGTTAACAATTGTTATAGTAAGGTGTTAACAAGTGCCACAGTAAAGTGTTAAGTGTCACAGTAAAGTGTCATCGTTGGTGAAGGAATATAAGATCAAGAGGTAAGTGTTGGTCAACACGGCTGTACTCTATATGATGATGTAGTTGTTGTGGGCCGGAGCTGACACAACACAACCAACTGCTGAAACTATTCTATATAACATTACCTTAAAACTCTTACCAATCACTCCGTGGCCTTACTTGCCTGAATACATAAACATATTGTTATAATTAATAGGAAATAAGTAAATTTGCTGCCACTGTGTTTACAATATGGCGTCTCGGTTCACCTGCTTTCAGTAGAAACATAAGCAAGAACTGCAGCTGTTTCCTCACAATAGTTATATACCATTAAAATATTATCTTATTTAGTATTGATACATCAAGTGAGTGTTAGACTAACTGTAACTTTTGTGACACTAATCCTGTCCCTCCCTTCTTATGTGAGGTAAGTGAGGAATGAAAGGACAAATAGCGTATAAGCCATTCAACACACGTGAATAGTTTGGAAGGGCACCTTGCATATTTTTAGTAGCAATTAAGAAAACCTAACGTAACCTAACGTAACGTAACCTAACCTAACCTAACCAAATACCCTCACCATAAATTTTGGTTGGGTGGGCCAGGTCAGGTTTGGTTGGTTCATAGGTTGTTATTAATATTTAACCAGAGAGTTGTCAATTAGGGGGGGGGGCATAATCTCTTGTAACACGTTTGTTGTAATACAAAGATGCTTATCTAACAGGAGAGAAAGAAAAAACTGTAGGAATGTCAACTATAAACAGTCTCCTTGAGAACTTTATGATCCTGTCATCAAAACTCCCCCAGGAAGGCTGCAGGTCTAAACCACTAACGATGACACACAACATGAACCAACTAAACCAAACTTAATCTTACATAATATTATCCAGTAATTTGGTAAGGTTTTGTTGCTTTCTGTCGCCAATCGTCGTAGCCCCACAAACTGTTAACGTTTCATAAGAACTGTAGGTTCATAGTCAATATTTAATTCTCTCCCACTTAACATTTAAACCTTAGAACAAATTCGTCCTCGAGTTCCTGCCAATATATAATCCGGTATAAATGGCGACCTTCTCCTGAACCTTTACCAACATTTTTATAGGAGTAAAGTGGGATGGAAGGTTAATCGGATTTGTTTTTCTTTCCAGGTGAGTGAAAGTTAACAGCACCTCGAGGGATCGTATCACACTACAACACATCACACTTCAGGTATGTCCAAGTCAGTTTTATATTATCAGTTTAAGTTTTTTTTTTATTTGTTCAGGAGTCCAACCGTTACCTCCCATGTTGAAGATCTGGATCACGTTTGCTGTCGGAAGTCACTCGTGAAATTGTCTTGATCCAGTGATTTCCTAGATGGTAACTTGCGTATATCATTGACTCAGTCAACTTCCGGAACTTTGAATTCCTTTATGCCATTATTAAATGATATTTTAAGTCATTTACCGTCTCACCGTCATCCATCCTCTCAGAGCTGGCATGTTGTCAAGTGTTTCTTGTGATTACCAAAGATCGGGTCCAGAGTGTATCACTATATGCAGGTCATTTTTCACTGTACTTTTCGCAATACGGGACTGAATCTGGATCCTGTTAGCTGTTGGTGATCCTTCCCGGAACGAGGAGGACGTCTCTTAGTTGTCTGGTTCTTCCTTTAAAACAACTCCAGTTTGTTATGGTTTTCCTCTCTCATGCGAGCTCCGGTAGTTATTAGAAGGAAACACAATATTCCTTCTTGAATGTCGTCGTATTTTGCTTTACAAATACAATATATCATGATAAAATGTGGTGCTCCCTGGCAGGCAGGAAGTGCTCCCCAACCTTGTCTTGTTCACCATATACTGTAGGCTCTTCAGTTTTCGCCAATAGTAGATAAACTTGCTGGTGGAACATTTATGTTTTGGGATAGGTCCCTGGTTCACCCGTGGGGCACCTTAGTTCACCCAACTTTAATGAGTACCTTACGTGACTAACACGAAGAAACATTTTAAATGCGGTTTCAAAAATATTCATAAATAGTCTAAAATAACTTAATAATTTGTAACAACCATTTGCACATGAGGGCGTAAGAGACCCGCGATTGTCAGCCGTGGAGTGTGGACTACTGTAGACCTGGTATGGTGATGCTCTGAGACACAGTATATGTTGGCTGTTTGATGATGTATTAACGTAGACGAACGAATGATTTAGACTGACAAGAATAATGACGAATAAGAGAAGATTTGTATATCTGATATAATAGTTAGAACAACAATAGCAGGTTAGATTGATTTTTGGCGCGTTAGATTATAATCTAAGCGACTTAATAACTCCAGCTGTTTACCTTCCTGGTCTTGTAAACACTTTCTTTCTTAGAAAGTGCATCTGTTAAGTTGCCATTTTGGTATTGTCATCGTAGGTGTTATTAATTGTGGGCAAGTTGGAACCTAATTGATTTGTATAAACATCTCAAGGGCCACTACTCAGTCGAGTGTCCTTATAATTATAATTGTATTTATAATTTGCCCCGCGAGGGCTACTGTATTGGGCACCTCCTTGCATACTGTGCAAGGTGAGGCGCAAAAGCGTTTACAGCGCCCTACAGGGAAGCATACGTAATTCATGCTTGCCTTCATGAGTAATACATTAAGGGCGTAAATTCCTGAAGGGTCGTGGGTTTTGTCGGCAAGTTACATAAAGTGACAATACTGAGAACGTGTGTGGGGGGGGGGAATTCCCGGTACAATTCATCTGTTAATGGAAAAGCGTAGCAGGTCCCTAATAATGTCAAGTGCCAGGCTTGTCTCTAGGAGGAGGGATATCTGGTCAGGGAGGGACAAGGTGTTGGTAACGGCTGGGGACCTGTAGGATGAGGTCATATGGCAAGTGAGGATGTTGTGAGATAGGGTGTGAGAGTCGGGTTGACCACAAAGTTTACAAATAGTGTGGCCAGGCTCAGGGTTGCCAAAATATTCCCATAGGTGCAGTCTCATGTACAAAATCTGTTGGGATCGAGTCGGAGATTGATACTCTTTGAAGTGGCGGTTGTTGTCAGCGGTTACGGCGTCTTAGTGGCGTAGTGTGGCGCTACTCCGTTGTTTTCAGCCGCATCCAGCCCATACGAGCACACACTGATTGTTATAAGAACAACCCAGTACCAACCATTGTATAAATTATCAATACCGTGTATTCACTACCAGCCAATCTTACTTTTTGCACTGTCACTATGTTGAAATGCCCTGTAGTTTGAGCTTCTCCCCACCTAGTTATTGTACATCATATTTGTATCACTTATGTTACTTGTATATTATTTGTAAATCAAGAGACCCATTCCCAAATTATGTAACTGTATATTTTAAGCATTCCAGTTGCCATGCTCTTTCAATAAACCGTTAGGTTAGGTTAGGTAATTTGGTTAAGTTAATTAAGGCTCGCATCAGGGTGGTTAATCTTCAGGTGACATAAGCTCGAGGGACACTACCCATTAAACCTTTAAATGAGGATTTTCCTAATAGGGATCATCATCTTTTGTGTGTATTGTTATTACTGGGTTTAAATTGGTTCACATCTGGTAACATTTGTTTTGTAGAGGAGAGTGAGATCAAGTCCACAATAGTCAGGTTATTAGGTAGTGACTTCTACTGTATATATATTTGCCTTGTTCTGTACTTCTCCTTAGTCTGTACTCACCCCTGAAGATGTGAATTACACGAAAGCGCTTGGGAACTTCGTGTTTTCTTTTTCCTGGTGGTTATCAGCAGGAAAGTTACGTTACTTTATTATAGTTTAGGTTAGGTTAGGTTAGGTTAGGTTAGGTTAGGTTAGGTATAACACTCACCAGCTTTATCGTTATCTCTGTCGGAGGTGGTGAAGGGCATGTTGTCATGGTAACTGAAGGCATCCCCGGCGTCACCTGCGTACTGGCCCAGGTGGAGGCGGAACTGACTGTCCTCGTCATCAACCAGAAACGTTTGGTACCTGACGGAACGACTCTCACCGTCCCAGTCACCCAGATCCACCTTCAGCACCTGCGGCCACCTGTACGTCAGGTCATGGAGCGCAGCGTTACCTGTTAACACACACACACACACACACACCAGCGTTACTCCAACACACACCCTAGAAGGAACTATGACACATATAAATGTGTTATAGTGACGTGTTGGGTGTAGGACCCAGCCACTCAGCAGTGTGTTGTAGTGACGTGTTGGGTGTAGGACCCAGCCACTCAGCAGTGTGTTATAGTGACGTGTTGGGTGTAGGACCCAGCCACTCAGCAGTGTGTTATAGTGACATGTTGGGTGTAGGACCCAGCCACTCAGCAGTGTGTTATAGTGACGTGTTGGGTGTAGGACCCAGCCACTCAGCAGTGTGTTATAGTGACGTGTTGGGTGTAGGACCCAGCCACTCAGCAGTGTGTTATAGTGACGTGTTGGGTGTAGGAACCAGCCACTCAACAGTGTGTTGTAGTGACGTGTTGGCTGTAGGGACCAGCCACTCAACAGTGTGTTATTGTTACGTGTTGCGTGTAGGACCAGTCACTCCGCAGTGTGTTGTAGTGACGTGTTGGGTAGGGACCAGCCACTCAGCAGTGTGTTGTAGTGACGTGTTGGGTGTAGGGACCAGCCACTCAGCAGTGTGTTGTAGTGACGTGTTGGGTGTAGGGACCAGCCACTCAGCAGTGTGTTGTAGTGAGCTGTTGGGTGTAGTAACCAACCACTCAACAGTGTGTTATAGTGACGTGTTGGGTGTAGGGACCAGCCACTCAGCAGTGTGTTGTAGTGAGCTGTTGGGTGTAGGGACCGGCCACCCAGCAGTGTGTTATAGTGACGTGTTGGGTGTAGGAATCGGCCACTCAGCAGTGTGTTGTAGTGACGTGTTGGGTGTAGGGACCAGCCACTCAGCAGTGTGTTATAGTGATGTGTTGGGTTTAGAAATCGGCCACTCAGCAGTGTTTTATAGTGACGGTGTTGGGTGTAGGACCAAGCCACTCAGTGTGTAGTGACGTTGGGTGTAGGGACCAGCCACTCAACAGTGAGTTATAGTGACGTGTGGGTGTGGAACCAGCCACTCAACAATGTGTTGTAGTGACGTGTTGGGTGTAGGACCCAGCCACTCAGCAGTGTGTTATTGTTACGTGTTGCGTGGGGACCAGTCACTCCGCAGTGTGTTGTAGTGACGTGTTGGGTGTAGAGACCAGCCACTCAACAGTGTGTTGTAGTGACGTGTTGGGTGTAAGGACCAGCCACTCAACATTGTGTGTTGTAGTGAGCGTGTTGGGTGTAGAGACCAGCCACTCAGCAGTGTGTTGTAGTGACGTGTTGGGTGTGAGACCAGCCACTCAACATGTGTTGTAGTGACGTGTTGGGTGTAGAGACCAGCCACTCAGCAGTGTGTTGTAGTGAGATGTTGGGTGAGGGACCAGCCACTCCACGCAGTGTGTTGTAGTGACGTGTTGGGTGATGAAGACCAGCCACTCAACAGTGTGTTTTAGTGACGTGTTGGGTGTAGGGGACAGCCACTCAACATTGTGTTGTAGTGACGTGTTGGGTGTAGAGACCAGCCACCAGCAGTGTGTTGTAGTGAGATGTTGGTGTAGGGACCAGCCACTCAACAGTGTGTTGTAGTGAGCGTGTTGGGTGTAGGGACCAGCCACTCAGCAGTGTTATTGTTACGTGCGTGTGGGGACCAGCCATCAACAGTGTGTTTAGTGACGTGTTGGGTGTAGGAACCACACTCTGCAGTGTGTTGTAGTGACGTGTTGGGTGTGGAACCAGCCACTCAACAGTGTGTTGTAGTGACGTGTTGGGTGTAGGAACCACCACTCAACAGTGTGTTGTAGTGACGTGTTGGATAGACCAGCCACTCTGCAGTGTGTTGTAGTGACGTGTTGGGTGTAGAGACCAGCCACTCAACAGTGTGTTGTAGTGACGTGTTGGGTGTAGGGACCAGCCACTCAACATTGTGTTGTAGTGACGTGTTGGGTGTAGGAACCAGCCACTCTGCAGTGTGTTGTAGTGACGTGTTGGGTGTAAGACCAGCCACTCAACAGTGTGTTGTAGTGACGTGTTGGGTGTAGGGACCAGCCACTCAACATTGTGTTGTAGTGACGTGTTGGATTTGGGACCAGCCACTCCAACAGTGTGTTGTAGTGACGTGTTGGGTGTGGAACCAGCCACTCAACATTGTGTTGTGACGTTGGGTGTAGGAACCACCAACTCAGCAGTGTGTTGTAGTGAGATGTTGGGTGAAGAGACCAGCCACTCAACAGTGTGTTGTAGTGACGTGTTGGGTGTAGGGACAGCACTCAGCAGTGTGTTGTAGTGACGTGTTGGGTGAGGGACCAGCCACTCAACAGTGTGTTGTAGTGACGTGTTGGCTGTAGGGACCAGCCACTCAACAGTGTGTTATTGTTACGTGTTGGGTGTAGGGACCGCCACTCTGCAGTGTGTTGTAGTGAGATGTTGCGTGAGGGACCAGCAACTCAACAGTGTGTTGTAGTGACGTGTTGGCTGGGAACCAGCCACTCTGCAGTGTTGTAGTGAGATGTTGCGTGTAGGGACCAGCAACTCAACAGTGTGTTGTAGTGACGTGTTGGGTGTAGGGACCAGCCACTCAACATGTGTTGTAGTGACGTGTTGGATGTAGGGACAGCCTCAGTGTGTTGTAGTGACGTGGGTGTAGGGCCAGCAACAGACTGGTGTTATAGTGACGTGTTGGGTGTAGGGACCAGACTCAACAGTGTGTTGTAGTGACGTGTTGGTGTAGGACCAGCCACTCAACAGTGTGATATAGGCGTGTTGGGTGTAGGGACCAGCCACTCAACAGTGTGTTTAGTGATGTGTTGGCTGTAGGGACCAGCCATAAGTGTGTTATTGTTACGTGTTGCGTGTAGGGACCAGCCACTCAACAGTGTGTTGTAGTGACGTGTGGA
>NW_024711604.1:0-4225 GCF_018991925.1 Homarus americanus | reverse complement strand
AGAACATAAGAACATATGAAAGTGGGATACTGCAGGAGGCCGACTGGCCCATACAGGCAGATCCCTTCACACCCATCCCAGCACTTCCATGTGCCTATCCAACTTCGTCTTGAAGCTCCCTTAGCGTCCCCGATCCTACTATAGCACTCGGTAGCCTATTCCACATATCCACAACTCTATTACCAAACCAGTGCTTGCCTATATCCTTTCTGAATCGGAATTTATCTAATTTAAAGCCATTTGTTCTAGTTATTTCGTTATTACTGAGCTTCAGAACATCTTCCATTTTACCCTTGTTAATCCCACTTACCCACTTTGTACACCTCTATCATATCTCCCTAACTCTACGCCTCTCTAATGAATGTAAGCCTGCTTTTCAGTCTTTCTTCATATGGAAGGTTTCAATATTATGGATCATTTTGTCATTCTTCTTTGTACTCTCTCCAAAAATCTATGTCCATTCTATAATAAGGACACCAGAACTGAACCGCATAATCCATGTGTGGCCTCACTAATGCTAGGTAAAGTTTCAAGATAACGTCAGCAGTTCTGTTACTCACAGACCTAGATATGAACCCAAGAATCCTGTTTGCCTTGTTGCGAACGCTAATACATTGTTTTCTAGGTTTCAAGTCGTGTTAACAAAACACCTAGATCTTTTTCACAAACTGAGTTTTCTATTTCCGTGTTACCTAGTTTATACTTAACGTTTGTATTCGTCTTCCCTATCTGTAGTACCTTGCATTTATCAGTATTAAAATTCATTTGCCAGTCTACTGACCACTCATGTAAGGTATCTAGATCTCTTTGAAGGTGTTCAAAGTCACTGTCTGAATTTATCACTCTCCCCATTTTGGTATCATCTGCAAATTTACTTGTCCACCGCACGAGGACATCCACTGACGTAACCAAAGTCGTCAAAACACTTGACTGGGAGAAGGTCGTGCCGATCGTGCTCCCGCTAGAGACCAAGGAAAATGGCCGCTTTGGATCGTTGTGCCGTGGGGGAAGAGGAGGGGAGTGTGGGGAAGGACGACCTCCTTGCCACGCTGTTAAGGCAGCTGGGGCAGTTGAGGAGTGAGGTTGACACTCTGGGGAAAAAATGAAGCCCTCAGGACGGAACTCCTTCTGAGGTGTCATGCCTAGCAGGACACCTGCGAAGGAGGAGCAGGCGGAGAGTGGTTGTCTCCAGGGGACTAGGGTCAGGCTTAGAAAGCTGACCAGGGTGTGGAGTGCAGTAACCTTACCAGGTGCTGCAGGAAGCTGGAGAGGAAGAGAAGAGGCAGGACTGTATGGATCAAGGAGAGGAAAAGGGCAGTTGTACAAACCCTGCCCACAGGTAAGGTCGTGGTAGTTGGTGACAGCCGGGTGGGGTTATGGATAGGGCTTTTTGTGCGAGAGATAGGAAAACGTAGGACTAGGTGTGTTTTCCTGGGGCTGGGATAGGGCATGTAGCCGAGGTTAGACAGAGTTTGTCAGGAGGTACCAATCCAGTAGTGTGTGTCTTAGTGTGGGAGGAAACGACATAGGTAAGGTTAGGGTGAGGAACTTTTCAAGAGGTATAGGGAGGCGCTGGGAAGATTAGAGATAGGGGAGGGATCCCGATAGTATGTGGTGTCTTGCCTAGAAGAGGGTTGGTCGTGAATGGCTGTCCAGGGCAATTGCTATTATGCCGACTGGAAAAACATTGTGCAAACAATGGTTGGGCATTCATTGATGACTGGCAACGATTTTATGGCAACGACTACCTGTACTGTCGCGACAGTTACTTGTCTCGTGAGGGGGTAAAGACGTTGTCTGCATCCTGGAGCGTGGTATCACTCGAAGGGGGTTTCGCCAGTAGAGAGGTCAGGGAAAATGGTCAAAAAACAAGCAGGTCCCGGGAGTAGTGAAACAGAAGTAGATAATGCTGAAATATAGTTAGTCATAATAACAAACATCAAAGTAATAAATGTAAAACAGATAGAAACGGAAGAAATATATTGAGTGTTTATTATACTAATAGTAGAAGCCTGTGTAACAAAATGGACCAGCTCAGGGCCATTGTTAGTAAAGAGAACATAGATATAATTGCAATAACGGAAACATGGATAAATTCAAACAGCAAGCATTTTTAGCAGAATTTCATATTCAGGATATAACCTATTTAAATTTGACAGAGTAGGAAGGAGAGGTGGCGGTGTAGCAGTGTATATGAGGTGTCATTAAAAGCTGCAATAAATCAAACATTAAAACAAATAGCGACAATGAAAGTATTTGGTAGAGATTGGTGAGGGCAGTGAATCCGTAGTCATTGGTGTTATATATAGACCACCTAATTTGAGTAGGAACGATGGTAAATTGCTATGGGAGGAAATAAAAGGCATCTGATAGAAACAATGTATGTATTCTAGGCGATTTCAACTTTTCAGGCATAGATTGGAAAAATCAACTTAGCGATAATGAATCTGAAGATTTTCTAGAAGTAGTACAAGATAGTTTTTATATCAATTCATAAACTCGCCCACTGGAAATAATATCCTCGATTTAGTTCTCAGTAATAATGAAAATCTAGTAAAAGATGTTGGGATTGGAGTCTTTATGTCTTAATACTTTTAATGAGGTTTTTTTCTTACTAGCGACTAAATAGACATAAACAGTGTTAGAAAAGTACAAAACTCAAGGAGTCGGAGGGGCGTGATTAATGATAAGTTATATTCACAGCGACACATTGAATCAGAAGAGCAAAAGTACACAACGTTTAGTGTCAGCCTGCATAACATGATTTCATAAACGGACCTACAGACCAAGGTTGTGTTAATGACTAGGCAAGAACTGCTATAGTGGTCGCTAGTTATATTAGCCATTATTTACAAGTGATTACTGATATATAGACTTGAGGTCCTCCTCCTGAATGGTCCTAAATAACCCATTCCTAAAATACCGAGTTTTAAGGTTTAGTGATTCAGTTTATTGATAGTCAAGATGATGGCGTTTCTAGTCTTATTAGTTTATTTGGGTTTTAAACTCACACATTAAATAAAATTTTAAAGCAATGGCAATAAATGCCCTCCGGCCTATTGAAACAGTATCTTCTAGTTAAACTAATAGATTTCCCCAGAGACAACAGAGGTTTGTAATCTTATCTGAGTGGTACAGGTAAGCGCAGTTCGCTTCGAAATTTAATCTTGATTCACAAAGGTTGACCCTGGTGAGAAAGCGCTCAAGGGAAAAGGAGTACAAAACGGGGATAGTGTGCAAGCTCCATTAGTCCTGCTGAGTAAACGTTTACAATGAATATAATGGGTCAGAAGCTCGCCTGAGGAACCGCGAGCTGGACCCAAGAGCATGAACCTACCTCCCTTCTCTCCACACAAGTCTACAGATTTTATTAGAGTATTTTCCCCAACTTATACAGCTGAAGGATAATAAATGTTAAGCTCGTCACACTTCAGTTATTGCATCTATTTGTGTAGTGTCATTTTCAGTGTATCAACATTGGCAATTGCACAAGGGTTTAAAATCTTCAAGACACATTTCATCTTTGTGGAAGAATTATTATGTGTAGGAAGAAGATTAACGTTATTTTTCCCATTTATTCTCATAAAAAGCTCATGAGCATTCCCCGACGCCGTCTAAGACTTCACATTTTCTCATATCGTTAATTTTTCATTATTAGAACACGACAAAACGACATTATTCACCTTATTACGGACTTTAACGTAAAAAGAAGAATGTATTCACAAATCGAAATGCTAACTGCATAATGTAAGTGAAATTATACAATAAGTATGAACAATTAACTATTAAAGATATATATTATACTGATTTCATTAAATTGGCAATGAGTTATTCATGCAGGATTGATAGCATTGTTGTAGAGACATCAAGTCTATATATTTTACAGACATGTACCACACAGTCTTCCAAGGTAAAATATTTTGTTTTCTATTACTCAGTATTATTTAAGTAATGTTTACCGTAATTTGTGTATATTTTCTTTTGTGTTGCCTCGTGATGACAGTAATATTGTATTTATTTATGTATCGATATTTTTATCAATGGGTTATTTTATTTTATTTTATTTTAAAGAAAGATATACCGACCCTGGTGGAAGAACGTAGTTCCAGAAGTGAATATTCCCCACCCCCGTTACACACAGTTAGATATTCCCGTCCCGTTACTACACACAGTTAAGATATTTGCGTCCCCGTTACTACACGGTTAAGATATTCCCCGCCCCCGT
>NW_024711603.1:0-16329 GCF_018991925.1 Homarus americanus | reverse complement strand
TCTTTAACACATAATATCTGACCAGTATGGGGAAGGATCATCGTGTCTCCGTCGTCAGGGGGTCATGGAGGGGGGGAGGCACAGAGGTATATGCGATCGGACGTTGTTCGGTCCGAAGTTAACCGGCGCATGACTGTATGTATATATATATATATATATACTGTAGTTGTGTGTCGTCAAAAAGTGGAGTTTGGGGGTCGGCCCGGTCTCTATTTCAATTAATCCCATATGTTATGTTGTTCACTTTACACGTTTCTCACTTTCCGCGGTACCCTGTGGGTTGAATTAACCTCGTAAAGTGAGGGTTGACTATACACGCGTTAGACCTGGGCCTGTGCCAACTGTCAAACGTACTACCTCCCCTCCCCCCAAGCCCCCTCGCTCGTTCCCTCCCTCTCTCTCCCCCATCTGCCCGGCATTGCTGGAATCCTTGTAAAACAGTGAATAATTTTAATATAAACGTCATGTATTTTGCACGAGATAAAAATTAAATACCTGTATCACATTACAGTAGTGATTTAAGAGTAAAAGTGTATGTGTACGTATATAGTATTCCACATACACGTAAGTATAAATAAAAAGTTTATGTGATGATCGGACAACGTCCATTTCGGTTAACATCACGTTTCCAAGAACGTATCTAGGACGTTAACCGGCGCATGACTGTGTGTGTATATATATATACAGTTGTACCCCACTTAACGCGGTCAATTGAACCCAGAGGGTCCCGCGTTAAGTGAAATCAGAGTTAAGTGAACAACAGAACATATGGGATTAATTCCAATAGAAACCGGCCCGACCCCCAAACTCCACTTTTTGAAGGCACATACCTATGTTGTAGTAAAAATAACATCTTAATTTTATGATGGTACATGCACACAATTAATACTTAAGAGAAATAGAGAAATACAGTCGCCAAGTTAATGTCCATTCAAATAATGGACTCAACTCCCTCCCCCTCTCACACTACACTGCCGGCTCTTCCCTCTCAGAGAAATTTTTTGGGGAAAACCACTAAATTTTAATAAATAATACCTCAAACTAAAGTTAGGATAATACAATTGACATTGCTGGATTCCTTGTAAGACCAGGAATATTTTGAATATAAATGTCATATTTTGCACAAAAGATAACATAGTTACCTAGAGAAAAATTTTTATCTAAAATTTGTATGTTTAATGCAAAATATATGATGTTTATATTCAAAATGATCACCAAATTATAAGAATTCCAGCAATGTAAATTATATTCTGACCGGGTAATTTGTATGAATTTTATGAGCTAAAACAAATATCTTCAGTTAATAAAAAAAAAATAATCTTCACGACACTATCTGTCAATCAAAGTACCCCACCTTGCCTCCCCCCCTCTTCCAACCGCGCGGTCAGTCCCAACCCTCCCCCCCACCCCCCACCAATCCTCCCTTCCAGGGTTTTTAACATTTAGTATTAAATAATGCCTCAGATTAAAGTTAGGGTAATATAATTGACATTGTTGGATTCCTTGTAAGACCAGGAATATTTTGAATATAAATGTCATATATTTTGCACAAAAGATAACATAGTTAATTTGAGAAAAATTTTTATCTAAAATTTGTATGTCTAATGCAAAAATATGATGTTTATATTCAAAATGATCATCAAATTATAAGAATTCCAGCAATGTAAATTATATTCAGACCGGGTAATTTGTATGAATTTTATGAGCTAAAACAAATATCTTCAGTTAATAAAAAAAAAAAATAATTCTTCACGGGGTAACAGATGGTCGGTCGGTCTCTCCCTCTCCCCCACCCCCCACCAACCGTCCCAAGGAGATGTGTGGGATAACCACTAAATTTTAATAAATAATACCTCAAACTAAAGTTAGGATAATATAATTGACATTGCTGGATTCCTTGTAAGACCAGGAATATTTTGAATATAAATGTCATATATTTTGCACAAAAGATAACATAGTTACTCTGAGAAAAATTTTTATCTAAAATTTGTATGTCTAATGCAAAATATATGATGTTTATATTCAAAATGATCACCAAATTATAAGAATTCCAGCAATGTAAATTGTATTCTGGCCGGGTAATTTGTATGAATTTTATGAGCTAAAACAGGCAGTCAGGCAGGGTGGCGGGTGGGGCAAATCTAAAAATAGCGTCTCTAGCCGGACACTCACCGCGTATATGTGGAAAAAATCCGTGTTAAGTGAAAGTTCAGCCCTGGCGAGGCACCGCGTATATGATAAAACGCGTTAAGTGAAACCGCGTTAGGCGGGGTAATACTGTATATATATATATATATATATATATATATATATATATATATATATATATATATATATATATATATATATATATATATATATATATATATATATATATATTATATATATATATATATATATATACAGTGGGGTATGCTATAACGAATCTAATTGGTTCTAGAACCTTGTTCGTTATAGGATTAATCCGTTCCAGGCCCCCAAATACAACCACTTAACACTGAAAAATATAATATAAAATTGTACAAAAGTGCATAAATATGCATCTAAACCCCTGAAATAAAGAATATCATTAATATTTGTAATAAAAAAACAATAAATTAGAAAAAAAAAAAAATTTAAATAATGTTCGTTGTAGGAGTTTCGTTCGTTATAGCATTCTCAATTTTATAGGTAAAACCGTTCGTTATAGGAATATTCGTAGTAGGATCCGTTCGTTATAGCATACCCCACTGTATGTATATATATATATAATATATATATATATATATATATATATATATATATATATATATATATATATATATATATATATATATATATATATATACCTAGACCCCGACTTACGACGGGTTAGGGACCAAATCTAGGTCGTAAGTCCGACATGGTCAAGTCCGACATAAAAAAAAAAAAAAAAAATTTAATAAAAATCTACAATGAAATACAGTACAGTAAAAGTAATGAATAATGAATGGATACAGTACAGTGAAAGTAATAAATAATAAGGAATGGATACAGTGACTGAGCACTTAACCTTTAATGTAGTCAGCTGAATGCAATAGAAATTCTATAATTTTCTAATTATACATGGAACTACATTAACTGGAAACGTTTCGGTATAGAAATGCGTGTCTTAATTTTTTTTTTTTTTTTTTTTATCTATATCTGAGGCGGTCGAAGGTCTCGACGGTCGTAAGTCCACGAGTCGTAAGTCCACGTAGTGTAAGTCGGGTATATATATATATATATATATATATATATATATATATATATATATATATATATATATATATATATATATATATATATATATATATATATATATATATATATATATATATATATATATATATATATATATATATATATATATATATATATATATATATATATATATATATATATATATATATATATATATATATATATATATATATATACAAGGAAAGAAGAAAACATTAAGTTCCAAGCACTTTTGCAGTAATTGGTTGTGACATAAAGTTCCTTGCAAGGAATGTAATATGTTTTACTTAGGCCAGACAGGAAGATCTTTGCACTAGAATTAAACAACACAACACAGTGTTAGGAGAGGCCAGGAATCCAATGCTCTGTTTGTTCATTTGAGGGATAACAAGCATTGCATTGACTGGGATAATGCCTCCTCAATATTACCATGTAATTCAATTGATAGTAGGAACATCATAGAATCTAGTCTTATTAAACATACGAAGCATTCAACATGAATTTGAGTAGCTGCATGTACAAGCTGGACAATTTTGTAATTAAGAAGATTTGTAACCAGGCGAGAAGGCCGGGTCACCTGACCATCTGACCTGACCACCAACCGTTGTGTGCTATTTAAAGATTAGTAGGGTCATTACCTAATACCTGACCATTGTGGACCTGGTCTCACCCTCCTCTGTATATATACACCTTGGTTTGTATTTCTCTCTCTCTTAGTCTACTCACCCCAGAAGATGTGAAATGCAAAGCGCTTAGAACCGTGTTTTCTTCTTATATATAAAATATATATATATATATATATATATATATATATATATATATATATATATATATATATATATATATATATATATATATATATATATATATATATATATATATATATATATATATATATACAGTGGGTATGCTATAGCAAGCGGATCTCTCTGAATATTCCTATAACGAAAGGTTTTACCTATAAAATTGAGAATGCTATAACGAACGCAACTCCTACAACGAACGCGGATGAATACCGGACTACTTCACCTGGCGCATGAATATTGTTGTACCACGACCCACAACAAGAGCGTCAGGCGCCATCTTTGTCTCATTGTGTAGCCAGTGCACCAGTGTTATTGTTGAAATTTCGTCTTTTGATGTGGAAAGTCACGTTATTTGTATAACTATTTTGTTATACAAGTATACAATTGTAACAATGAATTGTCCAAAGCGAGTGAGAAAGCTAATAACCCTTGAAACTAATTAAGAAATTATAAAGAAACGTGAGAATGGAAGAAGCATTGTGAAACTTAGTGATGAATATGGGATGGCTAAATCGACTATATGTACGATTTTGAAGAATAAAGAGGAGTTAAAAACTGTGCAAGTGGCTAAGGGAATCTTTAGACTTAGCAAAGCAAGATGTAATGTGATTGAAGAGATGGAAAATTTACTCTTAGTGTGGATAAAGGAGAAAGAAATGGCAGGTGGTAACATTAGTGAAGCTATAATTTGTGAGAAGGCTAAACAATTGTTTGAGGACCTTAAAGCCAAGACTCCCAGTGGAAGTGATAGTGATGTGCCAGTGTTTAGGGGTACCTGCATGCTGAATAACACTAAGGTAAGATAAAGTACCGTATTTTTTACATTTTCCACAGAATTTTTTCAGTGTTAAGTGGTTGTATTTGGGGGCCTGGAACGGATTAATCCTATAACGAATGAATGCTATAACGAACGAGAAACGCGTAAAGTGAACTATATAACATATGGGATTAAATGAAATAGAGACCGGCTGACCCCCAAACTCCACTTTTTCCGACACACTACCTATGTTCTAGTAAAAAATAACATCTTAATTTTATGATGGTACATGCACACAATTAATACTTAAGAGAAATAGAGAAATACAGTTGCCAAGTTAATGTCCATTCAAATAATGGACTCAACTCCCTCCCCCTCTTCTCACACTCCTGGCTCTTCCTTCTCTGAGAAATATTTGGGGAAAACCACTAGATTTTAAGGTATAGTAATAAATAATACCTCAAACTAAAGTTAGGATAATATAATTGACAGTGCTGGATTCCTTGTAAGACCAGGAATATTTTGAATATAAATGTCATATATTTTGCACAAAAGATAACATATTTACTCAGAGTAAACAAAATACTTACATTAGATCTAAAATTTGTATGTCTAATGCAAAATCTATGATGTTTATATTCAAAATGATCATCAAATTGTAAGAATTCTAGCAATGTAAATTATATTCTGGCCAGGTAATTTGTATGAATTTTATGAGCTAAAACAAATATCTTCAGTTAATAAAAAAAAAAATATTTTTCACGACACTATCTGTCAATCAAAGTACCCCCCCTCGCCTCCCCCCCTCTTCCAACCGTGCCAGATGGTCGATCGATCCCTCCCTCCCCCCCATCCCCCACCAACCCTCCCTACCAGATAAATGTTTGGGAGAAACCAGAATATTTACCTTTTTAATAATAAATAATACCTCAGACTAAAGTTAGGATAATATAATTGACATTGCTGGATTCCTTGCAAGACCAGGAATATTTTGAATATACACTTCATATATTTTGCACAAAAGATAACATATTTGCTCTGAGTAAACAAAATACTTGCTTTAGATCTAAAATTTGTATGTCTAATGCAAAATCTATGATGCTTATATTAAAAAATGATCATCAAATTGTAAGAATTCCAGCAATGTAAATTATATTCTGGCCGGATAATTTGTATGAATTTTATGAGCTAATTAAAAAAATTATACTTCACCCGCGTAAAGGGGTACACGCACCGCGGAATGTGAGCATCCCGGGTTCCGGCAGGGTACTGCGTAAACGTGGAAACGCGGAATGTGGGACCGCATAAAGTGAGGGTTGACTGTACATAGATTCCACCTGCACTCCGTAGTTTTTTAAGGCACATTCAACAGACACCCGTAGTTAAGGCACAAACAAGATTTTCTCCACCTTGGAAAATGTACCTCTAAGTTCCACTAGACTCGTGGTCCCAGTGTGTGACCCTGTATCACTCGGCTGGCTTCACTTTACCCCCAGTACATCCATGAAACGGAAGGGAGTGAGCCAATCAGACCTGTTCAGTTGAGAGAAGCTTTAGCTTCCCGTAAGTTAAAGGTTTTCACTAAGCTGCTTGAAGATATGCGGTAATGTGAGCCGAGGTAGAGGAGAGCTGATGACCCCAAACAATCGTCACGTCGTTAGTTGAGCACCAAGACAGCTGGTTTCACTCCAACTCTCACCATACTCAACAGGTGGCTCAAATCCAGAGTCTAGTGGACGGTCATACTGCTCGCTTCGCCACTCGTTTCACACCGCCAGTGGACGTTATCATACCGCGTGGGGTCTACAGAACCCTGGAAAAACCCGGGCTGTTAGCTATTGTCTCACAGCACCGTTTGTTCCTACCGCCCTATCTAGCTTTGTCTGAGATTGAATAAAACTTACTTGTTAATACTGATGTTAAATAAGCGAAGGAACCAGGTCACGCGATCCGTCTCTCCTGGGTACAGCGCAGAGGTGGTCCTGCTAGCTTGACCTCTCTCACAACTCCCCAAGCTATGCTTTCTCATTTGTTCACGTTCTTTAGGAGTGACTTATTTACCAGACAATTAACAGCTTAATTAAGACGTACGCAACATTTTGAGACTGGGAAACGATTTATGATTATTTTTAATTTAATAACTGATATTTAATTTCATAATTCGCCTCCATATTAATTCGGTAAATTACATTTAATATCGTATAGGCCTAGTTCCAAAAGCTCTCACTACGTGCGGGAGCGTTGTCTTCCCTCAGACGACCTTGAACTCAGTATCACCAATGGTGCGGCGTTTGAAATTACACTGAAATTTCTGAATATTACACACATACACATACATATACAGGTAGTCCCCGACTTACGACTGCTTCGACTTACGTCCATTGGTACTTACGACCTGCTCTGACCTTACGACCGTCGGGACTTACGACCGCCGCAGTTGTGACCATTTTTTTTTCTCCAAATGACGCCCGCATTTTCTATACCAAAACGTTTCCAGTTAATGTAGTCTCCATGTATAATTAGAAAATTATGGGGGCCCCATGTGCATTCAGCTGACTACATTAAAGGTAAGTGCTCAGTCACACTGTATCCATTCCTCATTATATATTACTTTTACTGTACTGTATCCATTCCTCATTATTTATTACTTTTACTGTACTGTATTTCATTGTAGATTTTTTATTTAAAAAAAAACTTGAAAAAAAAAAATTTTGAATTTTTTTTTTTATCTATGTCGGACTTACGACCTGGATTTGAGATTACTAACACATGGTAAGTCAGAACCTTCTAATGTATATATATATATATATATATATATATATATATATATGCTATATATATATATATATATATATATATATATATATATATATACAATACCCTTCTTGTGATTTTTTTCATAATCACGTTTTTCATATACCTTGATTGCCTGCGCCAAATGAACTTTCATAACACGGATTTTTTCCACATATACGCGGTGAGTGTCGGCTCCAGGCGCTATTTTTAGATTTGCCCCACCGCCACCCTGCCTGACTGCCTGTTTTAGCTCATAAAATTCATACAAATTACCCGGCCAGAATATAATTTACATTGCTGGAATTCTTATAATTTGGTGATCATTTTGAATATAAACATCATATATTTTGCATTAGACATACAAATTTTAGATAAAATTTTTTCTCTGAGTAAATATGTTATCTTTTGTGCAAAATATATGACATTTATATTCAAAATATTCCTGGTCTTACAAGGAATCCAGCAATGTCAATTATATTATCCTAACTTTAGTTTGAGGTATTATTTATTACTAAAAAGTTAAATACGTATTCTGGTTTTCCCACACATCTCCTTGGGACGGTTGGTGGGGGGTGGGGGGGAGGGAGGGACCGACCGACCATCTGTTACCATGTGAAGAATTTTTTTTTTTTATTAAATGAAGATATTTGTTTTAGCTCATAAAATTCATACAAATTACCCGGTCAGAATATAATTTACATTGCTGGAATTCTTATAATTTGATGATCATTTTGAATATAAACATCATATATTTTGCATTAGACATACAAATTTTAGATAAAATGTTTTCTCTGAGTAACTATGTTATCTTTTGTGCAAAATATATGACATTTATATTCAAAATATTCCTGGTCTTACAAGGAATCCAGCAATGTCAATTATATTATCCTAACTTTAATCTGAGATATTATTTAATACAAAATGTTAAAATTTATTTTTTTCACCCAACATCTCTTAAAGGGAGGATTGGTGGGGGGGAGGGTTGGGACTGACCGCGCGATTGGAAGAGGGGGGGAGGCAAGGTGGGGTACTTTGATTGACAGATAGTGTCGTGAAGAATATTTTTTTTTTATTAACTGAAGATATTTGTTTTAGCTCATAAAATTCATACAAATTACCCGGTCAGAATATAATTTACATTGCTGGAATTCTTATAATTTGATGATCATTTTGAATATAAACATCATATATTTTGCATTAGACATACAAATTTTAGATAAAATGTTTTCTCTGAGTAACTATGTTATCTTTTGTGCAAAATATATGACATTTATATTCAAAATATTCCTGGTCTTACAAGGAATCCAGCAATGTCAATTGTATTATCCTAACTTTAGTTTGAGGTATTATTTATTAAAATTTAGTAGTTTTCCCCCAAAAATTTCTCAGAGAGGGAAGAGCCAGCAGTGTAGTGTGAGAAGAGGGGGAGGGAGTTGAGTCCATTATTTGAATGGACATTAACTTGGCGACTGTATTTCTCTATTTCTCTTAAGTATTAATTGTGTGCATGTACCATCATAAAATTAAGATGTTATTTTACTACAACATAGTTATGTGTCTTCAAAAAGTGGAGTTTGGGGGTCGGGCCGGTTTCTATTGGAATTAATCCCATATGTTCTGTTGTTGACTAACCGGGACCCCTCTGGGCCCTATTGGATCACAAGTAAGTGGGGCATGAACTGTGTGTATATATATATATGTATATATATATGTATATGTATATGTATATGTATATATATATGTATATGTATATGTATATGTATATATATATACGTATATATATGTATATATATATGTATATGTATATGTATATGTATATATATATATATATATATATATATATATATATATATATATATATATATATTAGTTAACTCTCTACTACGTTAATGTAACTGGAGGTCCTACGAAGTGAGCACGCAAAGTGAATAACATAACATATGGGATTAATTGAAATGGAGTCCGGGCCGATCCCCAAACTCCACTTTTTGACGACACACAACTATGTTGTAGTAAAAATATTATCTTAACTTTATGATGGTATGCACACACAATTAATAATTAAGAGAAATATCAATAATATTAGGTTTTTTAACACTTACATTAGTAGAAAAAATGGCTGGGCACACGGGGATGGGCGGTTGGTTCCGAGGCAGAGGGCAGATTATTGGCCCTCACCTGTGTCACTTGTATCAATTGTATCACTATCCACCACAGAGGCTTGCAGGGCCTCTTTGTCAAACTCCCCAAAGTCCATATAAGTCCATATCCTCACCATAATTATCACTATCACTGACTTGGGCCGGCTGTGGTGGGTGGTGGGTGAAGAACTGGTAATGTTTTGATGACTGGGCGACCTTGTGCGCACCATGTTCGCGCAGCTTACACAACATGGCGGATGGCGGGAGGTTTGGATCCAAAAATGGCACGGCTCGCCAGCCGCTCTCCGCGTAAAGGGGTACACGCACTGCGGAATGTGAGCATCCTGGGTTCCGGCAGGGCACCGCGTAAACGTGGAAACGCGGGACCGCGTAAAGTGAGGGTTAACTGTATATGTAATATTCAGAAATTTCAGAGTAATTTCAAACACCGCGCAATTGGCAATATTGAGCTTTCAAGGTCGTCGGAGGGAAGAGAGCGCTCCCTGCACATAGCGAGAGGTTGTGGAACTAGGCCTAAGTGATATTAAATGTAATTTGCCGAATTAATAATGATGCGATTCATGAAGTTAAGGGACTATATTGAATTTGAAATTATTATAGATCGTTTATCAGTCTGAATAATGTCACGGGTGTCCCAATGAGTTATTAGTTAGGCGGAAAATATGTCACGTAGGCCTAAGCTAGCGCCTTGGAGAGACGCGACGCTGGCTGGTCCTCAGTCACGTGAAAGCGATTGGACCTACAGGACATCCCTGCGCGTCCGTCCACAGAAATAGTCACGTGGCCTAGTCACCTGTGTTGCACTATTGCAGTATAACAAGTAAGTCTCATTCGATCTCAGACAGGGTTAGATAGGGCAGTGGTAAAGTTAACAAGAGCTAACAGTGAGTTCATTTCAGGGTTTCCGTCAGAACCCACTTGACTGCGAGAAATTGACTGCGAGAGATTGACTGCCGTTTGAGACTGCCGTTGATGATTGAGGGTGGCGATTGTCGCCATTGGACCGATCAGTGTAGGCCTGTCACTGTTTAGCGGGGTATCAAAGGATCTCTTGAGGGAATCTAGCCGTCTGGGTGCCCAGCTGACGACGGGACAATCGTTGGGGTCATCAGCTCTCCTCTACCTCGGCTCACATTACCACATATCTTCAAGCAGCTTAGTGAAAACCTTTAACTAACGGGAAGCTAAAGCTTCTCTCAACTGTACAAGGTCTGATTGGCTCACTCCCTTCTGCTTTATTGATGTACCGGGGGGTAAAGTGAAGCTAGCTGAGTGATACAGGGTCGCACACTGGGGGCCAAGAGTCAGTGGAGTTTAGAGGTACACTTTCCAAGGTGGAGAAAGGCTGATTTGGGCCTTCAACTACGGGTGCCTGTTGGTTGTGCCTTAAACGACTATGGAGTGCAGGTGGAATCTGTGTGTGTGTTAGGTTAGGGAGCATGGTTCACGGGTATTGGACTCAGTAACGTCTTTATAATAGTGACAATATTTTTGTGTGTAGTTTAATACTATTTTTCAGTTACTGATATTATCTTGACATGTGTAGTTTAATATTTCTTAAATAATTTTGATAGTATTGTTTTTTGAATGTTGGTGTCACTAAGTGGAACCAGAGTGACACTGTGATTTGATTCTTTTAATTCATCTAATTTTTCTTCATAATTCCGATCTCAGGTATAACCTTTGTTCCCCAGAGTAGTGGTTAAGTTAGGTTAGGAAGTGTGCATCTGTTGGGGTGATATAATTTTATTGAGTGCCCTTAAGGCCTATTCATTGTGGAGTAATTAATTTCTTATTTTTTAATACCATTTCCTCAGTGACTGATATTATTTTGTTGAAAACCCTTAAGGCCTGCATCTGTTGGTGTAACATAATTATATTGAGTGCCCTTTAGGCCTATTCATGGTGGAATTATTAATTTCTTATTTTTGAATACCATTTTCTCAGTGCTGGATATTATTCTGTGAAAGCCCTTAAGGCCTGTTTCATGTGTGCAAGCAACATTTCTTAATACTTCAAATTTATTGTTGCCTGAGTTTCTAATCATTTCTATATCATGTATAACTTTTATTCCCCAGAGTAGTGTTTTAAGTTCAAGTTAAGAGGTGCGCATATTGGTGTACCATTATTTGATTGTGTTTGTAGTGTTGGAGGGAATATAAGTGTCTAAATTTTACAGTGTCTCTCATTCATCCCAGTCACAGACGCTATCCTTCCACGGGTCACGGACAATTCATTTTGTTTAGTAGATTTAAGTGTTCTTGTGCTGGTTCGGGATTTTTCTCAAAGGGGCGCTTCCACTGCCATTACCATCTATTAATCTTTAATAAACCCCAAGTCAAGTGAGAAAATAAAGTCCAGTAAATTCCGACCGGTTACATATATATACTGTATATATATATATATATATATATATATATATATATATATATATATATATATATATATATATATATATATATATATATATATATATATATATATATATATATATATATATACACAGTGAGTTCTGCTATAACGCGTGTTTTGATAACGCGAATTTGCTCTAACGCGATTTATGAATTAGGAACGATATTTGTATAATGCGAACGCTTGTTTGCTATAACGCGATTTTTGCTTACTATTTCTCCAGTAAAGAAGAATATCAACAAGAAGCGTTCTGGTGATAGAATTCCCGGTGATGATCGTAAAAGAAAGGATATAACACTTGAAGAGAAGCTCGATTTTATCAACTTCAAAATCACCCTTCTCCCCCATCAAGTAAAGTGTTACATTTACTGTATGATTTCATTATTAGATATGAATGTAACATTTATTTAGACTGTGCTATCCTTTGTGTTAGGCTAACTACTAAATTTTTTCGATTTCGAGTAATCTGCACCTAACCCTATTTTCTCCATAAGCCCTGTATTTCTATTACGCGATTTTCTATAACACGATATTTTACAAGAACACAATTATCGCGTTATAGCAGAACTACCTGTAGTTTTATGCCGGGATGCTCCTGCTTAAGACAATTACTCAAGGTCCTGGATGGTTGGTCTCGAATTCTGAAACAAGGCAAAAATATTGACAATATATACCTAGACTTTGCCAAGGACTTTCAACAGAGTACCTCATGAAAGGCTGAGAATTAAATTGGAAGGATACGGGATTCGGGGAAATGACCTAGCGTGGATCGGAGACTTTTTGCATGACAGCGAACAGTGTGTGGTGATAAAATAGTACGAAATCGTCATGTGTACCTGTCACAAGTAGGGTACCACAGGACAGTGTACTGGGCCCATTGTTGTTTGTTTGCTTCAAAAATGACATGCCAGAAACTATACCTTCCTCCTACAAATGTTTGCGGACAATGCCAACTTATTTGGGGAAATTAATAACCACACAGACTGTGAAGAACTATAGAAAGATCTCTATGAGCTTCAAGAATGATCAAGAAATGGCTGCTAAGATTCAATGTCACGAAGTGCAAGAAGATGCACCTGGATCGCACCAACAGTAAGGAGATGTATCAAATGTCCCATCAGAACAAAGAGACTGAATTAATTGAGACCGAATGTGAAAAGGACCTGGGTGCGTATGTCGACAAAGAACTTAAGTTTTCGGGCCATTGTAAGAAGAAGGTGAATCAGGCAACAAAACTAGTAGGTTTTATAAGGTCGTCTAGATATCTGGATGGTCCGTCGCTTGTTACGACCTTCAAGAGTGAGGTGCTTCCCCGTCTGGAGTACTGTCACCCTGTATGGTCCAAAGGAGGGCCACCAGACTGGTGCCTGCTCTACGGAACCTCAGCTACCCAAAGAGATTAGAACACCTGCAACTGCATAGCTTTTACTAAAGACGGGAGAGGGGTGACCTAATTGAAGTGTATAAAAATCTCAGAGGGCACTACTGGGTCAAATGTACATAGCTGGAGCTGGCGGATGTCCGCCCCACAAGGGGTCATAGCTCAAGGTTGAAGAAGCCACAAGTCCAGAAAACTGTGAGGGCAAACTTGTCGGAGTGAGAATTGTGAACTCTTGGAACAATCTGCCAGAGAGTGCTGTGACTGCACCGAGTGTGAGCTCATTCAAGGCCAGACTTGACCAACACTGAAACAGGTTCTTATATATTCAGGAGCCAGTGCATACCCAGCACTTGGCAACAATGCACAACAGACATGACCGACTGCCCAAGCGGCTAATGAGCCAATCAGTAGCGAAGAGGATAAAAGTCAAGTGAGTAAAAGTACAGTACTTGTCAATAGTGCTTAACAGAGACATAACTGACCCTCCAAATGGCTAACAGGCCAATCATTGGTGAAGAAGATTAAACCTTTCACTGTGTTTCCCCACACTTGTCATTTTATTCTGGCTACAGCCAAACGATTTTATTCAACTTAGGGTAACATTTTCCGAAAAAGTCCGAGAAAATTTTCCCGATACCTGGAAAATTCCGGACAATTTGGGGGATGGGGAAGTTTTTACCTGGTTTGAGAGATGAAAATCAGGTGTACTTTCCAGAAATTCTGAGAAAAATTTTCCAGTGTCTAGAAAATTCCAGGGTTGGGAGATATTTTTCTGGGTTCAAGAGATGATGTAATAGACAATTTCAGGAACTTCTGAGAATTTTTTTCCATTACCCAGAAAATTATGGAAAATTCCGGGGATGGGGAATATTTTTCCGGGTTCGAGAGATGATGTAATAGGCAATTTCTGGAACTCCCGAGAACATATTTCTGTTACCCAGAAAATCCGGGGATGAGGGATTTTTCCGGCTTTGAGAGAGTCGTCTCGTTACCCGGAAATCTCTCATTCCTGGAAGTGTTCCGCACCAATTGTTCCAGCTAACAGAGATATCACTACCAAATTTAATGAATTTGTTAAATTACGAGTTCTGAGAACTTTTTTGTATGGACAACCTATTATCACCCATTACAGTTACCCTTTTTATGGAATTCCAAGGATTTTATTTTTCCCAATCAACTATGGCTGAAATATTACACTGATCTTACCAGCAGTGTTACACTTACAATATGGTAAAGAATTTTAACTATCTATACAAAAGCTTGAGCAAAAAAGAGAATACATAACTGCTACACAAACCTGATGAATTCCTTGAGATGTTGCATACTGAACGATGTAATCAGGCATACCAAGGCCCGGAGGCGACACATAACGAAGTTGTACATTGTACAAAGTCAAGAGACGAGCCAGAGAGTGCACTGTCCTACCATGCTTCAAGTCACCAACCTGAAAATACAAATAATAATACAGGTGTAAGTTTGTAGCATTTAAACTGTTGAAAAATAAACATTTCCTTTGATATAAAAATGTAACTGCAGGACTTCTCCCACGGTTCACAAGGAAGTCTAAAATTTTTGCAAATTTGCATATATCGTACAGAATTCAACACAGGTAAGACACACATTTACAGTATACTGTACAGTATATTCAATTATATAGTACTGGCTCAAGTACTATAAAAAGTTTTACTGTACAACGCTTTTCATTGAGCTCTTGGCTACAACTAGACTCATGAAACAAAGAAGAGGAAACATATCCAAGCATCAAAGATACTTAAATTAACTATCACACTAAAAAAATTTAGCTTTTCAAATATTAAATATAGCTAAATTCAGTTTTGTGTGCAAGATCAAAAACACTTGATGCAAATTATATGATTGTTTAGTGTTATCTGAATTTGAATCACGTGAACCAAAATTAAAATGAAATTAAATGCTTCTTTGTTTCATAAATGATTACATGCTAATCCATCAACCATCAATAGGTTTGCTGATGAAAATAAATTATTCAGGGGAAAATATAAAACCTACCAGGAAGATCTCGGTTAGCTTCATGCATGGTCACGAGAATGCATGCAGAGATTTAATTGAGAAATGCAGGAGCATGCTCCTAGGTCACACCATATTATCCCATTCAGTATAGTATGACATACATACAGTTCCAATTATAGTCGTAAGCAGAGTCCTAAATATGTACGGTACAAAATAGAGGCTGATGCTTCCCACCCCATTTCGAATATCATGAAGCCGCATGAACCACATATAAATCATAATAATGGTTGCCCTTCGTGTAACGAGGATGGACGTGAATTTGTTTAAGGTGTAGAAGCTGTCGCCAACACAACAACAACACCTTAAATTAATGAGTTGCATTACCAAGTCTCAAGGAATAGTCCGAGAAGATCGGACAACTCACCAACTAATTCCCGTAAAAAAAAAAAAAAAAAACCTGCAATGGCTAACCATTACCCCAGAACACGATCTGCACATTGATTAACAACCAGGTTCCCAATTACTGCTGGGTAGACAGAGGTAAATGGAGTAGAGAAATTTTCCCATTGTTTCACCCTGCCCGGGGAACAAACCCGGGTCCGCTTGCTTGTGAAGTGAGCATGCTGACCATTACACAACATAATGATGCTATGTCACCAGCAATAACAATTCACCCTCAGAAATTTCACCATGAAAGACAGACACATCAAGCATCCTCGAGTGATATTCGAGCATCTGGTAGCCACAAACATATTAAATGTAAATAACCAACAATATAAAAAGTAA